>NC_140167.1:69909117-69936736 GCF_963971535.1 Notolepis coatsorum | reverse complement strand
GATGTTGCTTGCGTGAAATCGCACAGAAATATTATTTGGTTATGCAAATGTGACAGACAAATCTGCATATTCATAAAAAAAAACGTGCGCCGTTAAAAAGTTTCGGTTGCGATGTTGACCTAATTCGCACGGATCACGGCCAACATTGTAATTATGCTAAAACAGATGTGAGGCTAATGCTCTGTGCTCTTAACACGCATTCAAAAGCATTTAAGCTATTTCCTTTTTCCCACAGGACCCACAGGCTCGAGCCTTCACTTCTCAGGTTTCAAGTGCAGCTTTAAGTAACACTTGTGCATAATTTAGCCCCCGCCCCCCTCCTCAGACCGCATATCAATATGATAACTGCATGTTTATGTCGGAAGCAATTAGCTTTGAAACTGTTTAGGGGAGACTTTGGTGACAGAACCACAGCATGTAATGGAGGCGAGTGGTGATTTACGCCGGTCAGAATGACCTCAACCACGAAGGAAGTGAATACTGTGTTGAGGTCACAGAGGCATGAGTCACCTACTAGACTTACCTCATGGAATCCCTGTGAGTGGGCTGGTGTGAGGTTTCTGCATGTGTGTGTGTGTGTGTGTGTGTTGTGTGTGTGTGTGTGTGTGTGTGTGTGTGTGTGTGTGTGTGTGTGTGTGTGTGTGTGTGTGTGTGTGTGTGTGTGTGTGTGTGTGTGTGTGTGTGTGTGTGTGTGTGTGTGTATGTGCGTGTGTGTGTGAAGGAGGGGCGACCAACCAACCGCAAAGGTGATCAGACCACCTACAAATAACAGCAGTTAGCAACGCTCTGAAGTCCACTTTACACGCTGCAAGACTTTAGAATCAGCAATCCATTCAAATTCATAAATAAAGTCTGCGTAATCAAGAATGAAGAAAAGGAAACTTTGGCCTACCCCCCTTTCCACACACACACACACACGCACACACGCACGCACGCACGCACGCACGCACAGCACGCACGCACGCACGCACGCACGCACGCACGCAACGCACGCACGCACGCACGCACGCACACACACACACACACACACACACACACACACACACACACACACACACACACACACACACATACCATGCATGGCTGCACAAACACCCTCCTACCCTTAATTATCAAGGAAAGAGAAGTTATTGAAATGTCTTAATAAGTGGCAAGTGGAGAGCGTGTCGAGTAACCGATTTGAAAACGTGTGTGGAGTCCAGGGAACGGCGTGCTCCCCGAAATTAAGAAAAACATTACGTGTCATTACGTCCTCGAAAAACAGCCGCTCCAGCGAGTGTCTGCCTTCGTGAAATATACCATAAAGCTGGTGTGGTGATATAAGCAAGACACAGGCAGTTATTATGTCTGAATATCCCGTTTGTTTCAGGTCTAACCTCATTACAAGCCCGTTCCCTTCTGTCTGAGAGCGTTTCAGGCCAGCGCTGGCGCCGCACACACACTTCGTCAACAGCGGTGGTGCACTAGTGACGCTTTCCAGATTCCTACCGCTTCTCACACACACACACACACACACACACACACACACACACACACACACACACACACACACACACACAACACACACACACACACACACACACACACTCACACACACACACACACACACACACACACACACACACACACACACACAGCGCGAACACACACACACACACACACCACGCACGCACGCACACACACACACACACACACATACACACACATGCATGCACACACGCATGCACACACACATGCACGTATACAAACTCTCTCTTTTCTTACACACATGCTCGAAGCCCTCCACCCCAAATACACACACACACACACACATGCACACACACATGCACGTATACACACATACACACTCTCTATTTTCTTACGCACATGCTCAAAGCCCTCCACCCCAAATACACACACACACGCCACACAGACATACACCACGACACACGTCAGAGCGTGCACATGCACACACAGACACACTCATACACACTCTCTCTTACGCACATGCTCAAACAAGCCCTCCACCCCAAACACACACACAAATACACACACACACACACACACACACACACACACACCACACAGACATACACCACGACACACATGTCAGAGCGTGCGAGGAGCAGGGTGAATCTCGGGCGCACACTGTCGGGCTCTGGACTGGTGTCCTCAAGTAGAGGGGGTCGTTTGAAGTTTCCTTGGCCTCTTTTATGAAAGGCGAGTCCGGCGGACATTTTGTTTGCCGCTGAGTGATACGGTCACTCCATTTATGAGTCAAGTCAACGTGGCGCGTCGTCCTCCAAGGCCATCAGAGTGGGATTAGAGACAACAGACAACAGGGGTGGAGACGGCAGTGTACAGAAAAACGAAAGAAAAACAATTATTGTGTTATTATTGCTGACTGCAAGATAGCACCCGGGCTTTCATGGTGGTAATTGAATCCAAGAGAGAAACTAATTGGTTTTCAAATAAGTCATTAGGAAACAAAACCAAGGAATTGTAAACAACAAAAGAAAGGGTGTCCAGTCCTTTCCAAAGGCAGAGCCAATCACGATAAGATGGAAAGAGGAATGTTGATGAGAATGTGCTTCTAAATGTCTTATTCTATTGACCAATCCGACTTGCTGCGCAAAACATATCAAATATGTATAACATTGGGAATTTGTTGCACTTGGTAATACATTTGAAATTCAAAAGCCAATTAATACTATAAATCAGCTATAAACCTTAGTTACATTATGACAATACATGTATTATATGCTGAGATTATATTCTGGACAATAGATGTATTATAAACCGAGATATTATTATTATTATAGATGTATTCTATGCTGGATACCCTATTTACATTTCTCATTTGCTTTGAATTAATTGAAAATAAATTCAAACGCCCATTAATACCATGAATCAGCTATAAAAGTTGTTATTACGCCACTGCAGACACTATGTTCAGCTGACGCCACTAAACTCGCAGTACAGTGCGTTCAAAGTATTCCGGGCGTTAGTGGTGTTGTAGTCAAGTCACAAAATATTGAGTCCGAGTCGAGTCTCGAGTCCCCATTGTTTGAGTCAGAGTCCAAGTCGGAGTCACCAAAGAAGAGCCCGAGTCGAGTCCCCATTACCCAAGTCCAAGTCAGAGTCCAAGTCATCAAGGTTGTGTCCACTCCAGAGATGTCTGTTGAAGTGTGAGGTTGTCCCTTCAATAGTTTGTGTATATATCGAACATATAGCAGTGCTCTTGCTGGAATTGTATGTAGAATCTGTGTAAGCAAAGCACACAACATGAACATGAGGGTATCCACGTGAATCTGCATGTAGGTGGAACACACGTGTCTGCCCTTGCACGAAATTAAATAATGTTATGGTATTAATATATAGCCATCAATATCTTATGCCAAATGATTAGGGCCTATTACAATTTCTTTCCTCCTCTGCCCCTTCCGAGTCTGAATGCAGTCAATGCTCGAGTCCAAGTCCAAGTCCGAGTCATCAGTGCTCAGGTCCAAGTCGAGTCACAAGTCCTGAAAATCAGTCAAGGACTCGAGTACTACAACACTGGTGGAAATACATACAGTATGTCCATCTGTCTCAGCAGTCTTCCGTCTGGCTGCCGTCAGAAGCTGCCCTTCACTAATCAAGTATGCCTGTGGATTGCCAGGCGTTTGATGCTGATACAGGCGTTTACAAGTTGAGCAGCATGTGTGGCCCCCTGCCACAACTCGTGTGTGTGTGTGTGTGTGTGTGTGTGTGTGTGTGTGTGTGTGTGTGTGTGTGTGTGTGTGTGTGTGTGTGTGTGTGTGTGTGTATGTGTGTGTGTGTGTGTGTGTGTGTGCGTGTGTGTGTGTGTGTGTGTGTGTGTGTGTGTGTGTGTGTGTGTGTGTGTGTGTGTGTGTGTGTGGGTGTGGGTGTGTTCACACACTACTCAACAATAGCCACACAGCCATAGACAGCCTCCAGTCACCAAGGCACCTTCCCACAGTAACTGCACAACACATGTTGTTGGCTATGTAACCGTTAGCTCAATCACGGAGTTGTTGCATTTTTCTTTGACTGCGTCAAGCTCCTATGCAAGCATGAAGCTCCTGACTGGCAAGCAAACAGTACTGTAACGAGTTAGCAGCCCTCGCATTCGCTGCATCGGTCAGTGACATATCTGAATGAGCGTGGGGGTTTAGGATACAGTACGGCAGGCGTGACCAGCAACGGAATTGGCTCTCAATTGTTTTCTCATAACCACGCTAGTGTCGTGGTTAGAAATGATTGATGAATAAACGGAGGGCTTTTAGCTTGTTCTGAGTCCAACGTATAAACAAATTAATAGATTCCCTCCCTCTGTGACCTCCCGGTTCCATGTTTTCCATTATTACAGAGAGGAATGTAGGCACACACAATCGTCCCAGCTGGGCTTCAGCCTTGTCTGAAATCCAACCCAGACATTGAACAGGGAGCTGAGTATATCGCCACTTGCACTTCACTCACGTCCACATCCATCAAGGATTTCAGGGGGTTATCTGAGACACAAAAGGAGATGGAGGGGTAAAACATGTGCGCAGTCTCCGGGGCTCCTTTTCATCTTTACGGGCTGCGTGCTTTACTCTCTGCCCCTGAGGGATCAGTCAGAACAGACAGGACACGCATATTCATAAGCAGGAATGATAACAAGGGGCCGGCTTGGACTTCAAAGCGCTGGCATTTATGGTCCATCTAATTGCCACAGAGAGATATTGTGTTTTTCGACTAGGAAAGGTTAGGGCGTTTGCAATGTGGGAGGTTTAGAGGAAGCATTGTTTAGAGAGAGAGAGAGAGAGAGAGAGAGAGAGAGAGAGAGAGAGAGAGAGAGAGAGAGAGAGAGAGAGAGAGAGAGAGAGAGAGAGAGAGAGAGAGAGAGAGAGAGAGAGAGAGAAAGAGAGAGAGAGAGAGATAAGGGTTCACCTTATATGGACTTTGGTCATTGGCTAATGTGTGAAAAGGATTTTGCTGTCTTGCGTACTTCCTGTGTCAGGTTCCGATCTGACAAAGTCATTGGGTTCCGTGGTATCTCAGAGATCCGAGCACGGGACACATTTCCACTGTCGGCAAACATTTCACGTAACACGCCTTCCAAACTTTGCTTCAAAACACTCAAGTTTCTCTGAGGGGATAAAAGAAAACACAGCGGGTCGAATGGGTGACTGAAAGCAAGCATGCACACACACACACACACACACACACACACACACACACGCACACACACACACACACACACACACACACACACACACACACACACACACACACACACACACACACACACACACACACACACACACACACACACACACACACACACACACACACACACACACACACACACACACACACACACACACACACACACACACACACACACACACACACACACACACACACACACACACACACACACACACACAGAGAGAGAGAGCCTGTTGCACCTGTTGCCAGAGCTCTCGACAGCGACAGGGGCTGGGGTGAGGAGCTGTCAAGCCGGGCTCCTCTGGGACTCTGAGGGATTGGGTGAGAGAAGAGAACCACAGTCCGCCAAGTGTGACTGGCTTGAGACACGGGGGCCGACTGGGGGCCCCATCCGCTGTAGCCGTCACCGGTGCACCAAGCTCCTTCCCATCGTTCATCCAAGAGGCCCAAGGAAAATAAGGGACTTTTCCTGCCCCACTCGACAGCTCCGGTTGTCAGGCGCTGCCGGGGGCCCTTCATCACCCCCACCCCCACCCCCCGACGGTTGTCACACCCCAGTGCCAGGTTGCCGTTTCCCCAACACCTGTGACTGACCACACTAGGCAGCCCCCCCCTCCTGATTTGAATAAAACATGGCGGATACCAACCTAAGCAAAGTGTCATGTGAGATACTGTCTTGGAGTTTAATCTTGTCCTTGTGTCTTAGGTCTTACTATATTAGTATAGGGGCGACAGTGGCTCGGGAGGAAGAGTGTCCTTGAGCAAGACACTTAACCCCTAATTGCTTCTGATGAGCAGGTTGGCACCTTGCATGGTTGCCTCCGCCGTCGGTGTGTGAATGTGCGAGAGAACAGGTCAAATGAGAGGAACAAATTGTAAAGCGCTTTGGATAAAAGCACTATATAAATGCAGCCATTTAGCCATTTATATTGATTCAAGACAACTGAATGCAATTAACATTAGCCCCTTAGAATCTCCCCCCCCCCCCCCCCCCCCAATCTGCCGGCTTTGGATTGTCCACACTGAACCTAGCAAAGACTAAATAATGGCGTCATTGCAGACAGAATGTTGTGATGCCGTGTTCCCAAGTTGAATAGATGGATAGACGCTGCACATTCTGAAATAGGTCTCCAAAGATGTACGCACGCAATAATAAATATTATCAATTTCGACGCGGGTTTTCTCTAGGCTTTAGAGAATGTAGGGGATACCTTGCTGGCCACGGATCAGCCACCATAGGAGAAGAACCTCCAAATCGAGTGTCTTTGTTTCCCCTTTTCTTTCATCACAAAACACAACTTTCCTAAAAATATTACTAATATCTCCGGGGGACCGAATGAAGATACAAGACAATGATATCGGTACAGCATTCCCTCTCAACCTCTTAACGTTCGATGGCCCTCATACGGAAAATGTATGTTTTACAATGGTTTTTGTAATGTGTGTACCAGTAAAAATTAGACATTACTATCTAAAATGGCCATCCGCTGCCATTCATTTAGAGACTCTCGACAAAACAATGGACTTCTTCATCTTCTTGTGTCAAATTTCCCCACTGTCAGTGCCCGTCTGGGATCGTTTTCGCCTGGACGTGGTCACTCATCCGAACGGCTTGTCAAATGACGCTCGTCTGAGGTTTCGTCTTGTAACTCGAGAATGGAATCAAGATTCAAGATTCAAGATTCAAGAGTTTTAATTGTCACGGCATACAGGTATACAATGAAATGCGGCTGGTCTTGCCCGCGACGATGTGCAATACAGTGGTACAACATATAATAGAATCCAATAAAAATACAGTGGTACAACATATTAATAGAATCCAATAAAACAGTGCAATAAACAGGTACATGGTGTGCCATCTCGGTATCTGTACATTAGTATTTACAGAGCATATAGGACATGCTAGTTAGCTTTAGTAGTGCAATACACTGTTCCTGATGTTATACTGCTTTAAGTGGCCTTTCCTCTGGCCATAAGTGTGCGTGTGTGCGGCATGAGTGTTAAAGTGGCTGCTAGTGTGTGAGCGTGCTCAGCGTGCGTGTCGTGTATGTACTTGTGTGTGGATAGTTCAGTTTCTGTGTCTCTCAATGTTCATTGTTCAAGGCTCTGATGGCCTGGGGGAAGAAGCTTAGCCTAAGCCTCTCCGTCTTAGTCTCTAGAATTCGCAGGCGTCTGCCTGACCTCAGCAGCTGGAACAGGCTGTTATTGGGGTGGTGGGGGTCTTTCATTATCCTGCAGGCTCTGGATTTGCACCTCTTGTTGTATAGAGCCTGCAGGGGAGGTAGCGCAATACCCGTGGTACGCTCGGCTGAGCGCACCACTCTCTGTAGGGCCTTCTTGTCCTGTGCCGTGCTGTTCCCATACCAGGCAGTGATGTTTCCGGTCAAGATGCTCTCTACAGCTCCTGAGTAGAAGGACTGGAGTATCTTCCCCGATACTCTGAACTTCCTTAACTGTCTCAGGTGGTAGAGGCGCTGCTTCGCTTTCTTTACTACTGTGTCTATGTGTGTTGACCATGTCAGGTCCTCTGAGATGTGGACCCCCAGGTACTTGAAGCTGCTCACCCTGTCCACGGTAGCCCCGTTAATCCTCAGTGGTGTGTGTGTCTCCCGCTGTCCTCTCCTATAATCCACGATCAGCTCCTTGGTTTTACCAATGTTCAGGAGCAGGCTGTTGTCCTGGCACCAACGTTCCAGTACCTCAACCTCCTCCCGGTAGGCCTTCTCGTCGTTGTCCGAGATCAGCCCCACCACCACTGTGTCGTCGGCGAACTTCACAATGGAGTTGGAGCTGAACTTGGCCACACAGTCGTGTGTGTAGAGTGAGTACAGCAGGGGGCTTAGAACACAGCCCTGGGGGGACCCGATGCTCAGGGTGATGGTGTTGGAGGTCTGACCCCCCACCCTGACCGCCTGGGGTCTTTCACTCAGAAAGTCCAGTACCCAGGCGCTCAGGGCGGAGCTCAGGCCTAGCTCGATCAGCTTGTCCACCAGTCTGGTGGGGACTATGGTGTTGAACGCTGAGCTGTAGTCAATGAACAACAGTCTCACATAGCCCCCCTTCTGACGGTCAAGGTGGGAGAGAGTGCTGTGCAGTACCTGGGAGACCGCGTCATCAGTGGACCTGTTTGTCCTGTATGCAAATTGCATAGGGTCCATATCACTGGGGAGAGAGGCACAAATGTGGTCCTTGACCAGCCTCTCGAAACATTTCATGACCACAGAGGTGAGTGCCACCGGTCTGTAATCATTTGGACATGTTGGGGAGGGTTTCTTCGGTACAGGGATGATGGTAGACATCTTGAAGCAGGCAGGGACTACTGACTCCGCCAGGGATTGATTAAATATGGCGGTGAACACCGGGGCAAGCTGGTTTGCACAGGACTTAAGTATGCGTCCTGTTATACCATCTGGGCCTGCAGCCTTCCTGGTGTTCACCTGCATAAATGCTCACGCAATAGGTTGAGTGTGGTGACGATTGAAAGGCGGCAAATTCAACTTTCCAACAATGTATTGGTTGATCGGCGAAAACGCAGCCCAGAGCCGACAGACAAGAGCAAAGTGCTGCGACGTGCGCGCAAGTGCGTGACGGCCCGCCGCCGGATGCTTAAGAGGTTAAAGTAATATACATACATATAAACATACTCTGTATATTCCTGTCATTTTCACTCTTACCGTTCATCCCCTTCACGACTGTACACATCATAAAAACTAGGCATTCCCTGTAGTTTGCCAAGAATGCCCCCCCACCACATTACCCAGAGAGCATCCTTCACATTCCAGCTGTGTCTGTGTGTCTCCTTCCTAGCGGAGAGGAACTCCGAGCCCGTAATTAGAAGCCCTGGGAAAGGCTCCCGGAATATTCATGGAGAAACAGGAGAATCCGCGGGATGCAGAAACTTCCAACGCTCGGGGAGAAGAGAGATGCCACATTTTCGGGGGCTTATCATTCTGAAGGAGGGTGGACGGCCTAGCGATGAGTACGGTGACTTACTCGCATTATTGCCGCTACGCTTCTGTTGAATGTGGCCCGGCTATATGGCAGCTCGTTTCCACAGCGATATCAATCAGACCCACTACAATATGATGACAAGTCCAGCTCGAGAAACACAGAGACAGTTCAGGCACTGAGTGGTTTTACAGCCTAGCGGACCTGTGGAATGGTGCTACATACGAGATTATCTTTCCATGGTTAAAAGGTACAATCTACAGTTTGTTTGACCGGCCGACATTTTCGGGTGTATTTTCTTGACGGGTATGATGGGGAATGGAAAGCTGTTTGGAAACACTAATGCCATAATAATCCACAACACATATCCCTTTACTTCGACGTTTACAGACTTTTCACATAAAGTAAAATCATGATTGTCTACTTTACTGTTGGGTCATGTATCCAAAGCTCAGTTGATCAATACCTCCTATAGCTTGTCTTTGGTTTTCAGTGGTGGGGCTACCCTTTTAGTTATGTTGTGATCGAGGATTGGGCCTTTAATGGAATAATAATTGCATTTTTATCTGATTGCATGTGATTGATTTGAGCTTTTCAGCACTTCGGTGTGTAGTCAACTCTTTAGCTTGGTTGTCATGTCATGAAACATTGTCTGAATATGGTTTATGGAGCTGGTGTGCAGAGCTCAACATATATTGATATTCACCCAAAACAACCACCCCCAAAAACTATTTTCCAATCCACTTTGCTACTATAAGGCTTTGTGTCATAATGCAACCACTTATTATTATTATTTTTTTTCTTTTTCTTAACGTGAATAGCAGGCGAGGATAGTGGATGTTCCTAGATAAAGGCCCCCAGACGGCCCCACCGGGGGTTCTAGGTGAACTAGAGTGATATGCAAATGACCCTGTGAGGTGGTTTCCTATCGTATCATGTTTAATAACTCACTTTAGTTTTTATCCCTGTGCCACTGGGTTATTATGATAGATCTATAAGCATGTTATGTTTTAAGCCAATCTATTAATGCTACCATGTGAAACCATTCAGCACCACTATGCCGCGTGGCTGATACCGCTGTCATACATCCCATAATAAATCTGATGAATATGCCGCCGTGGGGGAAAGGACAGTTTATCTCCCTGTGATGATCTTTAAAGGTGCTGTAAATGGTATTTATTTGTTTAATTAAGTGTTAAATAGCTCTACACTCCGACAGCCATTACTGATATAGAGTGCTTGGTGAGTAACATGGGGCTCCCAGTCCCTACGCTCTGCAGTGAAAAGGAAATACATTTTCTGATATCCCGTTCCCCCATTATCCAATCAGGAGAGAGAACCCCACATATCCAGATTTGTTTACTGCACTGGCAGATAATTTTGACTTTCAATGACACATTTACTTAAAACTAGTTTTTATTTCTTGTTTTTGTCAGACCATTTTTGCAGTGTGCAGTTCTCCTGTCTGTTTAAATAGGCCTTTGACTGTTACCTTTTTTTTTTTTTTTTTTTTTTATATTATTATTTCATTTATTGTGCTGTTGTTTTTAATTTTCTGTTTATACTATGTTTTTAACTATGTTCTATTTGTATATATATATATTTTTTTTACTAATAATTATTTAAAAAAAATTAACTATGTTTTAACCCTGTAGCACTTTGGGATCCCAGCGAACAAAAAGTGCAATACAAATTCAATTTATTATTATTATTATTATTATTATTATTATTATTATTATTATTATTATTATTATTATTATTATTATTATTATTATTATTATTATTATTATTATTATTATTATTATTATTATTATTATTATTATTATTATTATTATTATTATTATTATTATTATTATTATTATTATTATTATTATTATTATTATTATTATTATTATTATTATTATTATTATTATTATTATTATTATTATTATTATTATTATTATTATTATTATTATTATTATTATTATTATTATTATTATTATTATTATTATTATTATTATTATTATTATTATTATTATTATTATTATTATTATTATTATTATTATTATTATTATTATTATTATTATTATTATTATTATTATTATTATTATTATTATTATTATTATTATTATTATTATTATTATTATTATTATTATTATTATTATTATTATTATTATTATTATTATTATTATTATTATTATTATTATTATTATTATTATTATTATTATTATTATTATTATTATTATTATTATTATTATTATTATTATTATTATTATTATTATTATCCTGATTGGATAGTGTGAACGGGATACCAAACATGTATTTCCTGTTTACTGCAGAGGGGAGGGACTGGGAGACCCATGTTACTGAACGAGACACTCAATCACACTATATCAGTGATGGCTGTCAGATTGTAGAGCTATTATTTTTACAAAAAAATTACCACTTACTTTAACCTCTTAAGCCCTAGCCATATGAGGTGACAGTGGCTCAGGAGGTAGAGCAGTCGTCTGGCAATCCGGAGGTTCCCGTTTTGATTCCTGCTCCTCCCGGGCAGCGTGTCGATGTGTCCTTGAGCAAGACACTTAACCCCTAATTGCTCCCGATGAGCAGGTTGGCACCTTGCATGGTTTCCTCCGCCGTCGGTGTGTGAATGTGTGAGTGAATGGGTCAAATGTAAGTAACAAATTGTAAAGCGCTATATAAAAAAAGCAGCCATTTACTATTTACCATATTTTCTGAAAATTCGCCTAAAAATACATACCTAATTAATGGAAGATTGCTCCACTTCTACAAGGCCCATTTGCATGTTCCTGGTATCTAGGGACATCTATGGATCTCAGGGAATGTATTCCCCGTGTCAGAAATATTGTGTCTGTTTAGGCTTGAGTAAATTGTAATGAACCAAAGGAGAATATACTTTATAATTGTTTATTATATATACTTTTTTATTTAATTTATTTTTTCTTTGACAGTGAATAACACCATGCTAACATTGACCAGGTGTGCATTTTTTTTTTATTTACAGGGGGTTTTGTACAGTAGATACAGTACTGAATGTTGCCATCCTGTTACGAATGGGATAACGTGTTGGACCCATGTGCAGTGTAGAATCAGAGGAGACGGGATGCAGGTGTTGATTTTCAAAACAAAACAATCTTCTTTATTTTGAGTAGCGAGTGAACACGTATAACAGGAACAAACAAAAGGGGAGAAAGCTCAGTCTCCAAAAACGGATTAAATAAACAGAATACCAAACAAACAGTAAGGAGACGTAGTCGCGGGGAAAGCTAGACTTTCCATAACACATAAAACACGGCAAGGTAGGAATGACACGATAACTATAAGCAAAGACATATCTTACTTATCTCCCATGGCAGCGAGGGACGATGAGGCTTAACAGGAATGCATAGTACTTACTCACGGCATGGTTCAGTGAACAACTGACACAGAGGTAAAACACATGAGGATATAAGAAGACACAACTAATACACACACCAGGGCCCCATTCCTCGTACGTGGTTCAACTAAGTCGATCAAGATGTCATTATCCAGCTTCAGTTAACCCGATGTTTGAAGTCGGGATTTTCCTGTTCCTCGAAGGTGGATTCAGTCTCGTTAACTCAAGCCAGACTTGCGACTCAGGCTAAATGCGCGCGGCCGCTTCAGGTGAAAAGCCAGCACGTATCGATGGCAGAGATCCTGATTCTCTAACGGCATTGATTGATTAATTGATTTGAAACTTTATTGACAGATTGCAATACGGCTCAATCGCCTCGCCGACAAGTTAAATGCGTTATCTATAGGCTAATTTTAAGTCCCTCATTACCTCAATCAATCAGATTATATTTCTTTAAACTTGCCTGCTGGATTGAATAATCAAATGAGATCTTGCTAGCGAAAATAATTAGTTAAACTGTTAAACAGAATTACGATACGGCTCTCTTACCCATTGATTGATGTATAGTCGATCTTTAACTTATCTCTACTGTGGTCTAACGGGTTGTTCGTTTGACTTTCATGCAGACGACCGGTGTTCGAGACCCTAGTCTTTTCCTTCTTTTTTCAATATAGGAATAATTCAATTTGGTGCACGTTGAGAGCTATATAAAGAATGACATCCTCAATGCATGTAGATTTATAATATTTTAACTTAAAACCAGGCTACTTTGGCGTATAATCATTAATATTATATTCAAGAAAATTATATTGGAAACACAGGGTTTTGAACCCCGGTCACTGGGTTGGCAGGCTTGAGCACTACCGCTGGGCCACTGTGCCAGATGGGATAAATTCATTGTTTATACATTAATGAACGAGAGACCCGTGTTTAGAATATTCCTTATTTTGAATGAAGTTTTATTTCTTTATCCTCATTCATTAATGTGACGTCAACGGCTCATTCAATTCCTCAAATCCGTCAAACAGCGCATCTCATCAGACATCTTAATCCCAGTTACAATTAAAATAACCACGTCATAATGTGTACATCGCACCGAGCGAGCGCCACGGTATATATAACGTGCATTATTTAGGACAAAGTGAATTTAGTATCAGCATTTTGGGTCTATTTTACATTTCAAAAGCCCCCTCTGGAAGAATGGAGCACAAAAACGTAATTCAGAATGGTATAATGCAGATCGTAGACTGTGGGAATAGTTTCAGGAAACGGGCTGTCACTTTTTTGCGGGGGCGTGGCGATGGTTCAGGCTAACTTGAACTTAAACTCTGCTTTCGACCAGGCTCAAACTTTTGGATCTGTTGTCATGGTGATTTGGAAAATCCACGTACGGGGAACCGGAAATTCCGGCTAACTCAGTTATCCAGTTAAAGTTATCCGGCTAACTCAGTTATCCAGGTACGTGGAACGGGGCCCAGGCAGTGTTAATTTTGTCAGCAATCTTTTATTTTAGTTTCAGTCTTAGTCATGTCTCAAATGTTTTTTCATTTTCATCATATTTAGTCACCTTTATCTATTTTTCTTTAGTCAAGTTTTAGTCAACTACAGGTCTGAGCATTTTCATTTTTGTCTTTTTTGTTTAGTTTCGATTTAATCTTTTTTGTTTAGTCTCGCCACTCAGTTACAGCCTCATAAGTTGTCGTGAGCAAAAAAAGCTAACGTTAGTGCTAGCTGGTTAGACTTATGTAATTCAATGTGTTCTATTGTGGTGGATCAACATAATGTAGCTACATTCTATTTCATGGCAATAACGTTCAGGTTTGTTCAACCAGTGAGATATGATCCCGAAAATAACGTTAAAAAAAGAAAACTTCATGTTGGAAGTCAGATGATTGACAGGGGCTGGCGTGAGCTTGGAAGTGTAGTTTTATGAAATACGAAAGCCCATCGAAAGCCCTGGGTCTCTTCATTCAAAAGACTACACATGTATGCCAGCTTCCTTTATTTCTGTCTAATTCATCAGGTTTCCGCCGGGATGCGCAGAGATATTTATCAACTCATAATTCCGCTAATAACACGTAAAATCATTGGTAAACAAAGGTAGTGCTGAAACGCAACATTAATTAATACGTTCTGTATTCATCTATTTATGGCGTGATATCAATCTCGTACCAGTACTGGACCGCTTGGGCTTGTCCGTTCTATTCGTCAAATTACCTATCAGCTCCGCTCATAGATGTCATGACAACCTCCAGTACAGAGGTTAACCAACGTTTGTTTGCTGGGTAGCGGCGTAAGAATAAAAAGCAAAAACAAAACACCCAAAATTAAATACAACAACAGAAGCAGTAGGAGGTGAGAGGAGACGTTGTACACGGCAGACAAAGGAAATGCTGCTCCAAAGCACCTGTCAACTCTCTGCTCCCGTAGCCTCTTCTGACAGCCGCCGTCGAGAGGACGTTTACTCCGGCAGCGTGGGGATGCACCAGTAGGGGCCTCGTTGACGGCTCTCTCCCATTAGCACTGTCAGACATGTGTAGGCTTTTGAGGAACTCTCTCTCTCTCTCTGTTCCTCTCTCTATCTCTAGACACACACACATACGCATACGCACACGCATATACACACAAACATACACACATGCGCACACACACATACACACATACAGTACGGTATGCACACACACACATATACACACAAACATACACACATATGCACACACACACACATACGCACACACAAACACACATATCTCACACACACACACACACACACGCACGCACGCACGCACGCACACACACGCACACACACGCACGCACATACTGTACACACAGAGGCATACAGTCAAACACACACACATATCCACACTAATACGCAAACTCCCTTTTTCCTTTCTCGCTCTCTTCCGGCCTGCTTCTCCTCCGCTCTCGCTCTCTCTCCATCCCTCCCTCCCTCATCCCTCTTTTCTACCCACATCAAGGCGACCCGAGAGGGAGAGAGGGGGAAAAAACACACAAAAAAACGACAAGGAAATGGATTGTAATTACTGAGAGAGAAACAGTGACATAAACACAGAGAGCAGCCCTCAACCCGCCTCCGAGAATGTTGTTTTTAATGCATTCACAAAATAACTGTACTATTGTTTTGGATGTGGGTGAGGCAGGATTTCTCCGTGTCAACGCTGCGTATAGAATGATGATGTGTGGGGGGAGAGAGAGGGGGAAATGAGAGCGGACAGGGAGAAACAAACAGAGATTTGCATGTTTGAGCTGTTATGGATAGGAGCATATCCCTGGAGCTGAAAGACACCAAGCAGGCTGGTTTTGATATATATATTCTGACAGCAACCATCTCTTAACCATGGTAGAAAAATGTAAATAGCTCTCAAGTGCTTAGTTGAATATGTGATGTGGTTTAGTGCTAGTGTACCGCGTAAGTATATTTCAGTGCCGTTGATGGGCAATGCTGTTGAACTGAGCGACTCAATCGGAGTCCAACAGCCATCCGTAAACATTTAAAGAACTCTCAATTGTTAATTTAATAACACTTTTGTGCTCTCCAATCCACTGTGGCTTTCGAGGGACAAGGCTATTGGATTAAATTCGCTGTGGAGTCCAGATGATTATTCTCAATCTGGATGTTTTGTGAGTGACGTATTAAGAGTCCCTCTCTAAGGTGTGCCGTGTGCTCATAACTCAAGAGTCTGTCACAGTGGGTCCCTG
Organism: Notolepis coatsorum; assembly: GCF_963971535.1. Taxonomy (NCBI): domain Eukaryota; kingdom Metazoa; phylum Chordata; class Actinopteri; order Aulopiformes; family Paralepididae; genus Notolepis; species Notolepis coatsorum. Next base: position 69,920,493 of record NC_140167.1, on the reverse strand, counting down.
GTTGTCCAAGAGAGTAGACGTACTCTGGAATATCAAGCGCTCATACCCCACTGTACACACTGTGCAAACCTGCAGGTACTCGCAAAAAAAAATAAAAAAAAAAATAGGCCAGAAGTTCCCTCCTAACACTCCTAGCATGTGTGACATAGCCCCGTCCATCAACAGACTTGGCAGCGGGAAACGTGCTTTTGAGAACCTGGCAAGCGCGCCTTCTCGTTAGCTTGATACCATTCGCAGACAGGCAAAGACACTTCATGTCTGGTTCTCACTGGGAGAGCTGCATGGGGAGGTGGAGGGGGCAGCAAGCTCTCTGTGAGTCTGGATCTCACTGGGAGAGCTGCATGGGGGAGGTGGAGGGGGCAGCAAGCTCTCTGTGAGTCTGGATCTCACTGGGAGAGCTGCATGGGGGAGGTGGAGGGGGCAGCAAGCTCTCTGTGAGTCTGGTTCTCACTGGGAGAGCTGCATGGGGAGGTGGAGGGGGCAGCAAGCTCTCTGTGAGTCTGGATCTCGCAGGGAGAGCTGCATGGGGGAGGTGGAGGGGGCAGCAAGCTCTCCATGAGTCTGGATCTCACTGGGAGAGCTGCATGGGGAGGTGGAGGGGGCAGCAAGCTCTCTGTGAGTCTGGATCTCACTGGGAGAGCTGCATGGGGAGGTGGAGGGGGCAGCAAGCTCTCCATGAGTCTGGATCTCACTGGGAGAGCTGCATGGGGAGGTGGAGGGGGCAGCAAGCTCTCTGTGAGTCTGGATCTCACTGGGAGAGCTGCATGGGGGAGGTGGAGGGGGCAGCAAGCTCTCCATGAGTCTGGATCTCACAGGGAGAGCTGCATGGGGGAGGTGGAGGGGGCAGCAAGCTCTCTGTGAGTCTGGATCTCACTGGGAGAGCTGCATGGGGGAGGTGGAGGGGGCAGCAAGCTCTCTGTGATTCTGGATCTTGCTGGGAGAGCTGCATGGGGAGGTGGAGGGGGCAGCAAGCTCTCTGTGAGTCTGGATCTTGCTGGGAGAGCTGCATGGGGAGGTGGAGGGGGCAGCAAGCTCTCTGTGAGTCTGGATCTCACTGGGAGAGCTGCATGGGGGAGGTGGAGGGGGCAGCAAGCTCTCCATGAGTCTGGTTCTCACTGGGAGAGCTGCATGGGGAGGTGGAGGGGGCAGCAAGCTCTCTGTGAGTCTGGATCTCACTGGGAGAGCTGCATGGGGAGGTGGAGGGGGCAGCAAGCTCTCCATGAGTCTGGTTCTCACTGGGAGAGCTGCATGGGGGAGGTGGAGGGGGCAGCAAGCTCTCTGTGAGTCTGGATCTCACTGGGAGAGCTGCATGGGGAGGTGGAGGGGGCAGCAAGCTCTCCGTGAGTCTGGTTCTCACTGGGAGAGCTGCATGGGGGAGGTGGAGGGGGCAGCAAGCTCTCTGTGAGTCTGGTTCTCACTGGGAGAGCTGCATGGGAAGGTGGAGGGGGCAGCAAGCTCTCCATGAGTCTGGATCTCACTGGGAGAGCTGCATGGGGGAGGTGGAGGGGGCAGCAAGCTCTCTGTGAGTCTGGATATTGCTGGGAGAGCTGCATGGGGTAGGTAGTAGCAAGCCCTTCGCACATCTGCACCTCGCTGGGATAGCTGCACAGGGGCTTTCAAGAGGCGGAGGCACCAGCAAGGTCTTCGCAAGTCTGGATCTAGCTGGGAGAGCTGCATGGGGGAGGTGGAGGTGGCCACAAGCTCTCCCCAGTTTTGTGGCGAAATTCGCGCTTTACTAATACAGACGGATGGATGGCCAGGGGGACAGAAGGGGTGGGTTTATCTGCGTTCTCAGACAGAGGAGCAGCTGAGAAAGTCGGCGCACTAGAAACTCAAAACAGCTTTGCGTCTGGGTGGATAATTTCATTTAAAAAAAAAAAGAAAAAAAAAAAGCGTCATTCAGGCCAAAACACATTTTGAGGAGCGAGGAAACCCTCTCAGGTTTCAGGCCAGTCGCTGGTGGCCCCTGGCCCCTCTGGAACAAACGTGAGGGAGGGGGGGTTCATATGAAGCAGGGTTAAGCCTGTTTCAAACAAACTGGGTTTAACCCTTCACACCCCCCTCCCTTCCTGCCCCAAGCACCACCATGTACTCACACCCCACACACCACGTTAGAATCCACACACGTAAAGCTAAATACACGGTATGCACACGTGTATGCACGTACAGATACACATACAATCATATATATATATATATATATATATATATATATATAAACAATAAACTTGCATACTCTTCGACGGTCTATGCACACAGTACACTGGTGGAGGAACTGTGTGTATTTTGCGTCCGTGTTGCTCAGTGCATCGGTATGTTTGGTGCAGCCTACGTCTCGGCAGCTGTGTTGGTGGTCGACTAGCGGCGATGACAGCTAAAGACCTGTCGGCCTGTAAAACCACGGCTATAGCCTTTAACAGAATGGAAACACCTTGTGCAAGTTTGTACGGGCCATGCATGCACACACACACACACACACACACACACACACACACACACACACACACACACACACACACACACACACACACACACACACACACACACACACACACACACACACACACACACACACACACACACACACACACACACACACACACACACACACACACACACACACGACCAGGTGGGTCAGGTCATCTGGCCTTTCTCATGGTCCGCACTGTCAAAGTGTCAGCCCTCTCCTCCCTCCCTAATTCCAACCACCAATAATCTGTTAATAGTTCAATTTGACTGGTTCCCAAAAATACAGAGATGCCTTGTTGAGCGGTTCAGATGGAGGGAGCCCTAACGCTCTGGCTTTTACTGGCGAGACGTTGGGCGTTGATCATCGCAAAGGGGTTGTGTGTGTGTGACACAAATGGCTTGGGGGGGTGGGGTGGGATACATGGGGCGACGGTGGCCGAGGCTCAGGAGAGGTTGAGCGGTCGTCTGGTAATCAGAAGGTTCCCGGTTTGATTCCGGCTCCTCCCGACAGCATGTCAAAGTGTCTTTGAGCAAGATACTGTACGTAACCCCTAACTGCTCCCGTAGAGCAGGTTTGGCAGCTTGCATGGTTGTCTCCGCCGTCGGTGTGTGAATGTCTGTGTGAATGTGAGGCATAATAAGTTGTAATAATAGTAATAATAAACTTTCTTTGTAAAGTGCTTCACAGCAGTGATGTAGACACAAAATAGACATAGGCATAACATTTGCATACAATTGGCATAATTATAGATAGTGAGGAGAGAATGGATATTGAAACTATTTGAATTTGTTTTTTTCTTTTACATTACATTACATTTATGTCATAGAAATGTATGAACAATTTCAGTTAAGAAAATATTGTAATGGATTTCTGTCATTAAAATCTATTTAAAAAAAAAAAGCTCTGAGGCCCCACTTGTATTAATGCTATATAATATAAATGCAGTCCATCAGACATCAAGAAGACTGAGAAAGTGCTCATCTTGTGTAAAAATCTGTGTTTCGGGTTTCACGTTGGATGCAGGCCTGGCTGAGCCAAGCGCTTTGAAATACCATACAGGCCCAGTGAATGAAAGGCGACCTTGTTTTGTTTTTTGCTTCGCATATAATTCCCACCAAATGTGCTTCCGGTGCGTCAGTGTCTACAGAGCAGCGTCTACAGAGCAGTGTCTACAGAGAAGCGTCTACAGAGCAGCGTCTACAGAGAAGCGTCTACAGATCAGTGTATTCAGAGAAGCGTCTACAGATCAGTGTATTCAGAGCAGCGTCTACAGATCAGTGTCTACAGATCAGTGTCTACAGAGCAGCGTCTACAGAACAGTGTCTACAGATCAGCGTCTACAGAGCAGCGGCTACAGATCAGCGTCTACAGAACAGTGTCTACAGATCAGCGTCTACAGAGCAGCGGCTACAGATCAGCGTCTACAGATCAGCGTCTACAGATCAGCGTCTACAGAACAGTGTCTACAGATCAGCGTCTACAGAGCAGCGGCTACAGAGCAGCGTCTACAGATCAGCGTCTACAGAGCAGCGTCTACAGAGCAGTATCTACAGAGCAGCGTCTACAGATCAGCGTCTACAGAGCAGCGTCTACAGATCAGCGTCTACAGAGCAGCGTCTACAGAGCAGCGTCTACAGAGCAGCGTCTACAGAGCAGCGGCTACAGAGCAGTGTATTCAGATCAGTGTCTACAGAGCAGCGTCTACAGATCAGTGTCTACAGAGCAGCGTCTTCAGAGCAGCGTCTACAGAGCAGCGTCTACAGAGCAGCGTCTACAGATCAGCGTCTACAGAGCAGCGTCTACAGATCAGTGTATTCAGAGTGCTGGGTGAGGACAGGGGTATTTGTGTGTGTTTGTACACAGCTGAGCGAAGGAGCTGCCTGAAAACTCTAGCTGACCGCTTGTTGCATTTGGAGTAATACAGAAAGTAACCACTAAACCAGAAGAAAAAAAACATCCTTGAAACTAGAGCTTCAATTATGATAATCTTACAAGTATAAGAATCTTGAAGCATGTCATATTTTCATGAAACAAGTGCAACTTCTTGAGGTAAGGTAAGTGAAAATAAGTACATTTGACTTACAATATATTTACAATGAGCATGGTTGTAAAAATAAGGTGAAACCCCTTGCTACGGTGGTTGCCGTGTACTGTAGGTTCTAAATGATCATATCGTATCAGTACTTATGTGAATGTGTGTATATGTATGTGTGTGTGTCTTGTGCAATGTCTGTATAAGTGTTCTCTTCTGTATATATGCGATGTGGTAATGCTTTGATTTGTATGGTAATGATCTGTTTTGCATTAAAATGTCACTTGAGTGTGTGATAACTATATTAATGGTGTCTGACTCGGGGCGTTCTCACACCTGTAGCTTGTTTGCTTTGTTCTGATCCAGGGGATACAATGATACAGTTGTTGCACTTGTCCCTTGGATCATTCTGTGTTCACCCAGCAAACTTTAAGCCACCCCAAAGGTGTAAACCTTCGGCATGAACAATAATAATAGTTGAGCCATCATGTGACCACTTGAGAGTTGGAAACAATTGACATTAATATATGACTGATTACAGGATTCAACATCTAGGTTTGATTGATTGATTGATTGAAAACTTTATTAACAGATTGCAGAATACAGTACGGCTCAATACAAACAATTGTTAAAGGAAAACTCCAACATTTTGGGAAATTAGCTTATTTAACATCTTCCCTGGAGTTAGCTTAGCTTCATCACTGGAAGTGGGTCAGACTTGTACCCTGACGTTCCCTACAGTGCCCTACAGTCACGAAATACACTCCAAATACAACTCCAAAACGTTCCTGTAAACATGTTGTGACCTGTGTATTTACCACGTGGAGAAATAAAAAATTATTGTATTAGACAATTACGTTTTCTAAGCAAATATACTCGGAACTATTTTTTGCCTAACCACTCCTCTCTGGGCGCAGTGATGTCAGTGCTACTTTCTAACGTGACGCAGTGTTTGTTTAGTTTCAAGTTTCAAGTTTCTTTAATATTTGTCATACAGAAGTACAGAATACTTTTATACAAAATGCTTCTTACTGTTACGCTCCATAGACTGTGCTAGACAAGATAAGTATGAAATAAAATAAAGTAGCATGTAAAAAGAAGTAAAAATAGAGGTCACAGTGTTCAGTATAGACATATGTACAATGTTCGATGCAGAATAGAAGTAACTGAGTTACCATACAATATACAATATACTATGCAATGTACTAATATACAATACTATATAGTGCAAAGCAGAAATGGGATGAGGTACAATTTAGGTACAATTTACAGTAAGGTGTACGAGTTGTAGTGCAAATCCTTTACCAATAAATATAAAGTGTGTTTAGGTGATCTAAAGTGTGGAGAGTGGGTGCTGCAGTGTGTTGTTTGTTTAAAGTGAGTGTGTGCGTGTGGATGTGTGTGCTGTGTGCATTTGATGGTTGTTGCATAGTGTTTATTGTTCGTTGAGCAGCCTGATGGCCTGGGGATAGAAGCTTCTTCTGAGTCTTTCTGTGCTCGCCTTGAGACTCCGGTATCGCTTGACTGACCGCAGCAGTTCAAAGAGGCAGTTGTTCGGGTGGCTGGAGTCCTCATGGAGTTCTCATTTCATTCAAATGATCCGAACCGATTGAATGTTATGGATACCATGACTTAAAATCCTCTTACCTTGACGATTAAAAGCCTCCCCAATTTAGAAAACAGTATTCCCATGGCTGGTCTTGATATACTGCACGCTAACGGAGCTAACCAGCAACCGGACACTAAAGCAGATAACTAGGGTAACTTCCGGTCGGGGGGTTCCAAAATAAAAGAGCGACGTCTATAGCAGCGTAAATACGTTTATTTTGTACATTATCTAATTAACACGAACCTAAACTAACGTTACAACTAACCTAAAGTTAGTTTAGGTTTGTGTTAACGTTAGATAATGTCATATAGACGTCGCTCTTTTATTTTGGAACCCCCCGACCGGAAGGCTTCTTGTCCTCTGTGAAAGCATGCAATTGGTCCACTGATGGATACATCTGTGTGTGAAATCCTCTTTCAGTGCCTCTGTGCCCGTTTTCTTAGGCAGTTAGCCTCGCTGGTATGCACGCCATTAGCGTTAGCCACGCTTCTAGGCATTTTTGCTCTTAAAAAATATTTGCATTCGACTAAGAGGTTGGCAGTCGACTACGGCTCCTTTCGATCGATTAGTCGACTATTCGACTAGTTGAGGTCAGCCCTACTGTCCATCACATACAGTATAATGTTTTCCAATTCATTGTTGGTGATTAATGATGCACCATTCTCTAGGCTACCGTCACCTGACTTATGCATGCAAGGTTAGGTATTTGTTTAGTATCCCAACATTATTTGGCTATTATTTGGCAGTGAAAATAATAACCTTATGATTGGGGGAAAAAATCACTTTTGGGAATACATGGGAAAATGTCCAACAAAAACTGCATAATCAGTTTAATTAAATGCATGATTTTTGCGGGTCTTTTCCTGCTTTTGGTCTGGTGGTTTTCACACCTCAAACGACCCACTCCAGGGTCGAAGTGGAAATGGTACGAGACAACCCTTTCTCTTGTTCTGTTCCACATCCAAGTGTGAATGCTGTGTTCACATATAATAATACTAATAATAATACTAATAATAATACTAATAATACTAATAATAATAATAATAATAATAATAATAATAATAATAATAATAATAATAATAATAATAATAATAATAATAATAATAATAATAATAATAATAATAATAATAATAATAATAATAATAATAATAATAATAATAATAATAATAATAATAATAATAATAATAATAATAATAATAATAATAATAATAATAATAATAATAATAATAAACGTTATTTGTATGGCACATTTCATACAAGAAATACAGCTTAAAGTGCTTCACAACAGCAAATAAAAGACAGGCATAAGATGAGCAAAACAGACAAAGTCAAGGTAAGACATAGAACACTAGATCACAGCTCCCCACATTACGATCCAACAGGCCCTGTTCTCGGCTTGATCGTCACACATAAAATAGACCATTTAAAAATGATAAGAGTAGCAAAATAGTGCAATAGTGTAGTGCAATAAAACAGTTAGTCAAATATAATAGACAGAGTAAAATAATGCCATAGGGCAGTTCTGAGAATAGCAAGTTACATATGCCCAAACAGAATGATCCAGGTGTGAATACACCATTAAACAGTAGGGTAACAGAGTGGTGTATGTGCTAATGTGTGGTGTGTGTGTGAAAAAAAGAAAAAAAAGCCTGGGTTTGCTAGCTTCAGTTTAGTTTACATTTATTTTAAAATGTGTATAAATGTTTTCTTTTTTTAAAGTGCTATAGATAACATTTAGCCACTAGATGTCACACTAGAGCACCATCATGTTATTTATCCAATCAGGTGTATTCCCCGTGGGGAAATGGGAAGTAGGGAGGGGATACATACAGGCAACATGTAAACAACTAAATTGATTTTGGGTAATGCAATAATTTTATTCCACAACTTTCTAAAAGCTTTGTGGATATATTAACAACAATCACTTAAAAAAATAGAAACTCACTTTAAAGGAAGGAGGTAGCCTAAGCCTACTAATAGTATAGTTTAGATACATTAAGAGTTAAAATAGCTAATTGTATATTGTATAGTAGTGTATAGGAACCAGTTTCTCAGGTGCGTGACATGAAAAGGCTAATGGTGGTCAATTAAAAAAAAAAAATTACAATTATAAAAATCTTAGTCAACCCTTTATTATTATGGATATTAAACATGCTGGCAGAGTACATGCATCCATGTTGTCGTGAACATTTTAATTAAATAAAGAAATTCCCTATCCATAGTCGCCGTGGGAAGAGATAAAATAAAAAAATAAAATCTGTGCACGGAGACCAGCAACAATTTTTTCGAACAGAAACCCATTGGGGGGTGCGTCAGCTAGGTTGGGAGGTGACAGGGGGTGCACGGCCAAAAAAGTTTGGGAACCGCTGCTCTAGATAAAAATGTCATCTACAGCAGGGGTTCTCAACCTTTCTGCTGCCAAGGCACCCCTGTGTCCAATAAAATATTCCAGGGCACCCCTACATACGATAAAGACTTTTCCGGTCCTGTCTTTTTGTTTTTAATACAAATAGACCTCCTGTTCACTCTAAAGTGCCACGTTTTTATATATTGAGCTTTAAACTTTAAGTAATTTTTTTGGAACACGCAACCTAAAACACCTTCCTCTCACAAACCGTTCCTGCAATTGTTTTATGTTGCATGATGATCATGGATACATTTATTTATGTATTGTATTTTTTATGTTTAAATATCAACATCATCTGTCTGTCCACCCTCAGTACATTTACTATCAATATAATATAGTCGTCTGACTTCATCATATCTTTTCAAACGCACACACACAGAGGGAGAATGCTTCCCTCCTTCCCAGTCCTCCTTCCCAGTCCCCACCCTGCTGTTCTCTGTCGCTCTGAACAGGGCTTTAGCTTGTTGTTAGCTTATGCTAACAGGACATTAATTCCGGTCTTAAACACGACGTGGTCATAAAGGAATGGCAAGGATTGCAAAGCATGTTATATGCATTTGACCCGTTGCGGAATAAAACAGCAGGGATTTGTTTTGGGTCGCGAAAACACTATCCTTGCTCTGTTTCAATGTCCGCGTTCCAGATCCAGACGCTACTGCTGCTGAGCTGAGAGACGCTACTGCTCAGCCTGCTGTGTGGAGATGCATCCTTATTGGCTGTGTGCTGTAGAGCGGATATGAGTCACGACACCACGGATTTTCAAAATAAAAGTATCATAATGACCTGAACGTTGCTAGCTGTCGGAGCCTAGTTATTATAGCTGGAGCTGCGCGTGGGCAGAAATGAGACCTGCTATAGGATTTTCAAAGTAAGACTGTTGTCATTCTATATTTTTAAAGACACATTGCCAGGCATCTCGCGGCACCCCTGGCAGCTCTCCGCGGCACCCCTGTTGAGAACCGCTGATCTACAGCACCTTTAATTTTTTTTATAATATGGGGCACTTTGGCTTGGGCAAGATTAAGAACTTCAGAATAGGCATTCAAATACAAACACAACACTCACTGAAGGCAACTGACTCACAATCATGTAGACATCCCAGTATCAACATTTGACTAAAGACTAAAGACATTTCGTGTGTAATTTGAATCTATTTGAGTTTGTTTTAAGTACACAATATAGTTTCAGGCTTCTTTCTTTCTCAAGGCTCAATTCTATTCATCATCATCATTAGGTGGCTTCTTCGTTCCGAAGGTTGCCTATCACTCTCCAACCCATTCTGTCCCCACTTCTTCTCTCCAACTCCGTGACTCCGCCTCTCACTCCACTCCAATCACAGACATCGTCTACCCAGCCTCTTCTTGGTCTTCCACTTCCTCTCTTTCCATCCACCTTCCCCATCACCACCTTCTTGAACATCTCCCCGCTGGATCCTCTCAGAACATGCCCGCACAACTCCATCTGTCTGTCCACCCTCAGTACATTTACTATCAATATAATATAGTCGTCTGACTTCATCATATCTTTTCAAACGCACACACACAGAGGGAGAATGCTTCCCTCCTTCCCAGTCCTCCTTCCCAGTCCCCACCCTGCTGTTCTCTGTCGCTCTGAACAGGGCTTTAGCTTGTTGTTAGCTTATGCTAACAGGACATTAATTCCGGTCTTAAACACGACGTGGTCATAAAGGAATGGCAAGGATTGCAAAGCATGTTATATGCATTTGACCCGTTGCGGAATAAAACAGCAGGGATTTGTTTTGGGTCGCGAAAACACTATCCTTGCTCTGTTTCAATGTCCGCGTTCCAGATCCAGACGCTACTGCTGCTGAGCTGAGAGACGCTACTGCTCAGCCTGCTGTGTGGAGATGCATCCTTATTGGCTGTGTGCTGTAGAGCGGATATGAGTCACGACACCACGGATTTTCAAAATAAAAGTATCATAATGACCTGAACGTTGCTAGCTGTCGGAGCCTAGTTATTATAGCTGGAGCTGCGCGTGGGCAGAAATGAGACCTGCTATAGGATTTTCAAAATAAGACTGTTGTCATTCTATATTTTTAAAGACACATTGCCAGGCATCTTGCGGCACCCCTGGCAGCTCTCCGCGGCACCCCTGTTGAGAACCGCTGATCTACAGCACCTTTAATTTTTTTTATAATATGGGGCACTTTGGCTTGGGCAAGATTAAGAACTTCAGAATAGGCATTCAAATACAAACACAACACTCACTGAAGGCAACTGACTCACAATCATGTAGACATCCCAGTATCAACATTTGACTAAAGACTAAAGACATTTCGTGTGTAATTTGAATCTATTTGAGTTTGTTTTAAGTACACAATATAGTTTCAGGCTTCTTTCTTTCTCAAGGCTCAATTCTATCCATCATCATCATTAGGTGGCTTCTTCGTTCCGAAGGTTGCCTATCACTCTCCAACCCATTCTGTCCCCACTTCTTCTCTCCAACTCCGTGACTCCGCCTCTCACTCCACTCCAATCACAGACATCGTCTACCCAGCCTCTTCTTGGTCTTCCACTTCCTCTCTTTCCATCCACCTTCCCCATCACCACCTTCTTGAACATCTCCCCGCTGGATCCTCTCAGAACATGCCCGCACAACTCCATCTTTCTCTTTTTCAACCTCTCCAGCAGCTGTCCCCTTTGCATATCCGCTCTTCTCAGTACCTCCTCATTCTTGATCTTATCCTTCCATGTTATCTTCAGCATCTTCCTCAGTGTCCACATTTCAAAAGAGTCTATCATCCTCTTTGCCTCTTCATTCAGCGTCCATGCTTCTGCTCCGTATGAAAAGACTGACATAACATACGTTTCCAAAATCCTGGTCTTCGTTTTCCA
>NC_140167.1:69894117-69906617 GCF_963971535.1 Notolepis coatsorum | reverse complement strand
TTGTGTCAGTGTGTGTTGTGTATGTGTGTGTGTAACATCTCACAACTGTAGTTGGAGGTTTCCAGGAAAATTAGCAACGCGTGGCTATGCAGTGTGAGGGAGGTTCCTGTGTGGGTTCCTGTTGCCAGGGCTGCACGCAACATCCGCACCGCTCGTTTGTGGTGCGGTGTGACAGCGTGAGACCTGGGGAGAGCCTGCAGGAGAGAGGAGGAAGCACAGGATGAGAAGGAAGATACCGAGCTAGAGGAGAGAGAGAGAGAGAGAGAGAGAGAGGAGAGAGAGAGAGAGAGAGAGAGAGAGAGAGAGAGAGAGAGAGAGAGAGAGAGAGGACGGTGGGTGACAGCAAAGGTTAATCAGAGTATTGCAGAGTTGCCTCTCCTCACAGCTGGGATTTAGTTTGGACCCCCCACCCTCCTCCTTGCAATATAAGAACCTCTTTTGAGAGTCTAGCGACAGGCACCATCAACGCTTTCACTTCACTGCGGTACACCATTAAAATGCTTACAAATAGACCCAGAGAAAGCAACTTCAACAGAGTCAGAGTCACATTATGTCTTATGACTTGTACTTCTTAGTGTTATTTCATTTAATTTAATTTTTTATTTCAAATTTAATTTAAACTCGAAAGGCAACTGAGGTTTCCCAAATGTACAGTCACGTGAGTGTACATACAGAGTTAAGCAAAAAAGGCATATAAAACCACACAGCATATACATGTACAGTACAATCATAACAATTAGACAAGTAAGGATACCAATCAAACATGTAAATGGATGCATTTATAGCGCTTTTATCCAAAGCGCTTTACAATTTGTTCCTCACATTTTACCCATCCACTCACACATTCAAACACTAACGGCGGAGGCAACCATGCAAGGTGCCAACCTGCTCATCGGGAGCGATTAGGGGTTATGTGTCTTGCTCAAGGACACATCGACACGCTGCCTGGTAGGAGCGGGAATCGAACCGGGAACCTCCGGATTGCCCGACGACTGCTCTACCTCCCGAGCCACTGTCGCCCCACATGTACAACTTGTTTGAGAAAGGTTGGAGATCAAGGTTTTAAACTCTGCAACAGAGGGGATAATCTCAAGCTTTAGGGACTGTCCATGAGCTAGGGGCACCATAACAAAATGCAGATTTACCCTGTTCTGAGCAAACTCGAGGAACCTTAACCTCTTAAGTGCTAGTAATATTTTCAGAAAATTCGCCTAAAAATACATACCTAAGTAAATGGAAGATTGCTCCACTTCTACAAGGTCCATTTCCATGTTGTTTGCATCTTGGGATCTCAGGGAATTTATTCCCAGTGTCATAAATAGTGTGTCTGTTACTAGACTTGAGTAAATTGTAATAAACCAAAGGAGAATATAATTCTTTGACATTTCTTTTAATCTTTGACGAAGAATCGGGCTTAGGAGGTTAAAAATGAACAAATACCAATGTTTGTTGCGCCTCTCCATCAGCAAGGACCAAACAACCTTCTCATAAAGGACACAGTGATGAGTGTCGTATCTATCATTAGATATGAATCTGAGGGAAGACTGATATACAGAGTCCAAGGATGTAAGGGTTGAGGCTGCAGCATGCCTATAAACAGGGCCGGACTGGGGAAATAATTCATACCGGGAGATATAGGGCGAAATATAGCCCCAATCAGGCCACTTTTTAAGCGGGGGTCCCCCACCCGGAAGATTTTAGTTACAAAGACTTAATTTCCTGCATTCTGGTGAATTTTAGTGCATGTGAATCACAAACTAATGAGCCAACAATTGCTTAGTACAATGTACTGTTATGAACCTCAAATAAAACTGTTGTGGCACTAGCAATGGTACTCTCTCCACCTTCAAAAAGAAAAAAGCAAGACCACAACATATTTTTCTATTTACTATTATAATACAGTTAACCACTCTCTCCACCTATTCAAACAAGTCAAGAGCACAATACCATATTCACTTTACTGATGCACTACCCATCAACAGTTAAAATAGCCCTTTACACAAACATTAAATAGCAGACCTTTCATTACAATACTATAATAACAGTAGCCACTGCCAGAATAGTGACATATGTATCACGTGTGGTGAGCACACGCATGCATGCACAACGAAGACAGAAGATTGCGTTGTCTCAATCATTTTAACTATAAAATTAGCTCAAAGTATGAGCTCACTGACTGAAATTTCCAACAAAAAGCATCAATTGTCAAATAATATTGATCACATTAACTAGACTAGATGTTTTTGAGGAAATTAGAAAGGGAACAACAACTTAACCCTTGTGTCTGATCAGATTCTTATTTGTTTGATAACTTTGCAGTGATTATGTTTGTAGCCAATGTGGCAAAGGTGTGTAATCTTTGAATTATCTTGGAATTATTTTGACTCTCTCTTTCATAAATTGTTTATTCAACTTCAGCCCCAATCATAACCACCACATATTGTTTTTTGTAATGTCAGATTTAACAACTCCTTTTGGGAGTGTGCCATCTGCCATTCCATTCGCCGCCTCCACTGTCAATCAGTTGTATCGCCTGGTCCCGCCTCCACCAATCATAAGCGGCAGCACGGCTCCATTGTGTGTGTGTGTCCGCGTGAGGGAGAGAGAGTCAGATAGTTCTCCAACTCTGTCGCAGACAGTGAAATCCTGGTTGTTCCCCACCCACCTGGTTATCTAAAAACTATCGTGCCGCGCCGCCGCCACAACTAGAAACAATGGCCTGGCAATTTTTTTTTAATTATAATAAAAAAAATATATAATATTTTCTTTTTTATATAATTTTTTTTTTAAATCTGTGCAGGCCAGGCCACCGGGAAAACTCCCGGTGCTCCCGATGGCCAGTCCGGGCCTGCCTATAAATGACATCACCATAGTCCAGGACTGACAATAAAACTGCTTTGACAACTCTCTTCCTACTAATCAAAGGAAATCTGGTTCTGTTTCTGTATAGGAAGCCAATTTTCTGTCGCAACTGGGAGGCAAGGTTGTCCACATGGAATTTAAATGTAAATTTCTCATCGAGCCGCTCACCAAGATATGTATATTATATTCAGTGTCTCGCTCAATGCTAGAACCACTTATGGTAGATATGTGTAAACCATCATATTGGATGTTTCTGGCTCTAGAAAACACCATACATTTTGTTTTACTAGCATTCATTTAAGTTTAATAAGAGCTTCCTGGAGGGTAATAAAGGAAACTTGTTCTCAATGGCCAAGTGTACAGAGGCAGCAATACACAACAGTAGCATCTGCATACAGATGGCTTGACAACCATTCAGCGAAGACACAATACAAGATGATAAAAGTTTTGATTGGGCATAACCCGACTTTACACACTGACGTCTCCCTGGTAGATAATCTTGGAACCAATAACATTTCTATACAAACTAATAGTAGCTAATCCTTTTCTTTAGCCTGAGCGGTCCATCGGCGGACCAAAAATGACATCACGTCATAAATCAATCTCTCCAGACTATGACATTAAGTGGCGTTTTCCCCCCCAAATGTATCCAAGAGTAAAGACCCTAACCATGTCACAACAGCAGTCATAGTGTATATTTTAAACAATACATTTGTTTACCAATAGGGTAAAGTGTTATTAGTGATATTTTAGTTTATGGAATGTGTTTATAATTGAGCTAATATCCGCAATTTTTAAACGTTGCCGAATTTAGTCATATGTGAAGCGGGCATCCAGAGCTCTCAATGAGTGTCGAAATTTCGAAAAAACGACAGTACCCAGCCGATTCTAGCTTCCTGCAAGCAAATTACTTGTGTATGAATATTTTGTATGTCTCTTATTTCTCGGGATTCTCTACCACAAAACTGAACGTTATTGGCATGGATTGGAGCGCAGTTAGTGTGTCTACCTTCTGTGAACATTTCGAAACAATCCATGTTGCAAACGGATAAAAAATGGCGGAGCCACATCCATTATAAGAATGGAACTGTACATACAGTAGATTTCATTCACGGTTCTTCAGTGCATGCCTGGAGATACTAAATCCAAATTGAACTCTGCCACTTGAAAGAGGAGATTTGGCCCGATCCATATATGTGCGAGTGTGCTATAATAAGGTAATTTATAGGCCTGGTATTCTATATTCTATAATAATATTTCAAATTGCATGTGTCCGGATGGCAGAATTCAGTACTTTATCTACAAAACCTTTTGTTTAATCATCTTCCCTTTATTAAATTTCTTAGATTTTTGTACACATGATCTCAAGAAGGTGTTGAACGAGCTCAGTGGCAGTTTTTCATGTCTGGTAATTTTTTGCATGGTTTATTCACTGTCAAAGATGCAAAGAAAAATCACAATTTATATTCTCCTTTGTTTCATCACAATTTACTCAAGCCTAGTAACAGACACAATATGTCTGACACTGGGAATACATTCCATGAGATCCATAGATGTCCCTAGATACCAAGAACATGCAAATGGACCTTGTTGAAGTGGAGCAATCTTCCATTAACTTTTTCAGAAAATAGGGCTAGGGCTTAACAGGTTAAGAGTAATGGTGATCGACTGTATCACAAGCTTTTGACACATCAATAAAGAAGGTAGCACAGTGTTTCTTTATGTCTAAAGCTGGTATTATGTCATTAACTAAAGAGATGGCTGATACTGTGCTATGATTGGCTCTGAACCAGGATTGGTTTTTGGCTTAGTACTTATTACTTAAGACATTCTTACTTTTTCATGGCCCCAAGAGTATTTCTGGTAATGTGATGTTTTTCATATTATCCGGTAATATATTTGTACATCTAGTACAGTGGCGTGTAACTGAATGCATGTTTGGTGAAGGGTGCCTCGCTTTTTGAGAGCGTACTGTATGGCTGTAGCGCTGTAGGGCCGCCCTTGACCGCAGACATTCTTAGTAGACTATAGTCATAGTTAATGTCATTCAGTCATGCAGACAGACCTGTTTGAATTCTGTGCTTACCAGAGATACGCTCATCACTTTCCAGGGAATAACTCGTTCAGCATGGGAAGAAAAAAACCCCACAAAAAACTAACAAAGTCATAGTCAAATAAGACAGCTGCCAAGGATTCTAGCATGGAGGTCTTGTCGCTCTCTTCTCTGGTGGGAATATACACAGTGTAATCCATAGGGGGAAACCATTATCCTTGTCTGTGTATCCCTCCCACACCTCCACCAGTAACACACTAAACCCAGGTTCATATCCACCAGTAACACAGTAAACCCAGGTTCATATCCTACAGTAACACAGTAAACCCAGGTTCATATCCTACAGTAACACAGTAAACCCAGGTTCATATCCTACAGTAACACAGTAAACCCAGGTTCATATCCTACAGTAACACAGTAAACCCAGGTTCATGTCCTACAGTAACACAGTAAACCCAGGTTCATATCCTACAGTAACACAGTAAACCCAGGTTCATATCCACCAGTAACACAGTAAACCCAGGTTCATATCCTACAGTAACACAGTAAACCCAGGTTCATATCCTACAGTAACACAGTAAACCCAGGTTCATATCCTACAGTAACACAGTAAACCCAGGTTCATATCCTACAGTAACACAGTAAACCCAGATTAATATCCTACAGTAACACAGTAAACCCAGGTTCATATCCTACAGTAACACAGTAAACCCAGGTTCATATCCTACAGTAACACAGTAAACCCAGGTTCATATCCTACAGTAACACAGTAAACCCAGGTTCATATCCTACAGTAACACAGTAAACCCAGGTTCATATCCTACAGTAACACAGTAAACCCAGGTTCATATCCTACAGTAACACAGTAAATCCAGGTTCATATCCTACAGTAACACAGTAAACCCAGGTTCATATCCTACAGTAACACAGTAAACCCAGATTCATATCCTACAGTAACACAACAAACCCAGATTCATATCCTACAGTAACACAGTAAATCCAGGTTCATATCCTACAGTAACACAGTAAACCCAGGTTCATATCCTACAGTAACACAGTAAACCCAGATTCATATCCTACAGTAACACAACAAACCCAGATTCATATCCTACAGTAACACAACAAACCCAGGTTCATATCCTCATATCCTTTGATCAACAGTCAACAGTACAAGCTTCAAGCAGTCTCACGCACACCACATTAAAACCTCTATAATGTCAACGGGGAGAGGAAGTGCCATCAACGGTGACCCTGTGCAGGCCTCTCTCATTATGCGTGTGCTGGCATGGAGGAGAAAGATGAAGAGCCCTTGAAGTTCACTTTCCTACTTGGACGACTACGGGAATGTGTGTGTGTGTGTGTGTGTGTGTGTGTGTGTGTGTGTGTGTGTGTGTGTGTGTGTGTGTGTGTGTAATGGAGGTACCGCGACTCTATCCACAGTCACGATGGACTTCAAAGAGTTGTGAAGTGACTGTGGACATTAGCGGTACTGCAAGTAAACTCACTCCCCAGAGGCATCCAGACACATTACCAAGAAGTGAATTCACCTCTTGGTATAGTGGCAGTGGCGGCTCGCCACTAGGGGCGCTCGGGTGCCGCCCCCCCTGGTTAACCCTGGTTAAAAGAGAGAAGAATAAGAAATATTTTTTTTAGTTTTTTGTTTTATAGCCCTATAAATAATATAAACATGTTTAAAATGAATAATATTTACTCATTTTAAGTATGTTTGTGTTTCCAATGCACAATATAACGTTAATATATCAAATATAAATAATCGTTTTCCTGAACAGGAAGTGACTCACTGTCTGATAGAGAATACATTCCGTTACCGTAGCCGCATTTCTCCTAGCTGCATTTCTCTCGGGCTAGACGCAATAGCGCTTTGAGTGCGCGTGCACGCCGTGCACTGTTTCATCGCTGTATCCATCGCAGCCAAACAGTGCATAACGCGCTGTGCGTTGAAATATGATGTATTATGATGGAACACGGGGCGCGTTTTGAAGTAGTCTAGCAAGCAGCGTCTATAATTTCCGTAGCCGCATTTCTCGGAGACGCTCTCTGATTGGCCGACGTCAGTTTTTTCCGTAGCCGCATTTCGCGGAGACGCTCTCTCTGATTGGCCAAGGCCAGTTTCTGGTTAGTTACAGTAGATAGTCTCTATGCTAGCTGTTGTGTTGTTGTGATGCAGCTATTTGTCTTAGAGCGTGACGGCAAGTTCTTTCGACGGTTAAGCTTAGGCACTCTTTCAAAGTTGGTTACGGTTAGAGTTTGTCTTAGAGCAGGGCGATAGGAACGCCAGGTAGTTTGCAGGCTGTTCGACGCGGAAATGGGCAAAGACACAGCTCTTCACTCACACAGTACTTGTTGGCTAACAACAAGCTATATATGGATGCAGTGTGGACATGCATGGACATCAACACAGTCTGGACAATGGAGTGGATATACTTTATCAAGCCCTTCTGCCTGCTGGACCACTGTGCGTTTTAACTTAACAACAAGGTAGAGTTGCGATATCTCTCGCTCGCTCGCTCTCTCGCTCACTCTCTCGCTCGCTCGCTCTCTCTCTCTCTCTCTCTCTCTCTCTCTCTCTCATCTCTCTCTCTCTCTCTCTCTCTTCTCTCTCTCTCTCTCTCTCTCTATCTCTCTCTCTCTCTCTCTCTCTCTCTCTCTCTCTCTCTCTCTCTCTCTCTCTCTCTCTCACTCTCTCTCTGATTGTGTAGGGCATGTTGGCTGCATTTGACTGACTGTGATCATATATTGATTGATGGCAATGGTGATAGTTGTACCTAATTAAATATTCGCCAATGCGTGGTACATGTTTGCAAAATGTTTGGTATAGCGCCCCCCATGGAGAAGAATGTACGGGCCGCCACTGTATAGTGGTCTGCGAGGTCGCCCGCGGCACGGGAGACCGGGGTTCAACTCCCACTCAGGGCGATCCCTTAATAGGGGTCGAATCTACACACAACGCAGAGTGAGATCACACCGGTTAGGTTACATGTGTGTGTGTGTGGGTGCGTGTGCGTGGGAGCCGTGAGAGCGAGCCAGGGGGGTGACTCTGCTAATGCAGATCTCAGCTTTATGTGTATTCATGGTGGTACAGTCACCATAGTGAGAGCGGCCCAGGTTCCTAAACATCCTCCACTGGAGTGGCAGCCATTTTAAGACGAGGGAGAACAGATACCACTCGTCTTTCAGACAGCACTTTCTGCAGGGCTGTGTTCTCTCCGCGGGAACCTGCTCCAGCCTGGAACGCCTTGAGGATTCTGATGGAAAAATTTCTCACTGTTCCTCAAACGATCCCAAGGACGCTAAAGTGGTATTTCCCCCGCGGCGGCGATTGATTGATTGATTGATTGATTGATTGATTGATTGATTGCAGAATGGGTACAATACAGTACGGCTCAATACACACAATTGTTAAGGGGATGCAGACCAGAGAAAGACTTTTGTCTTGTTTACATCAGGGTCCCCCATTTTCAATTCATCATAACATTTATGACATACAGATATACATACGATTCAGAGGGGGAACAAAAGCACCGCAGGGGGGATGACACGTCAATTCATCAACACACATGTGCCACGACGCGACCCACTGCCAAGAATACCAGTACACGGTGAAAACATCTGGCCGATCCTGTGAAACACATTTCCCCTTTCTCCACGACGACGGTGGCGGCGATGATGACTCGCGCTTTGGGAATTTTAATCAGGACTAAACCCCCCCAACCCCCCCCACCCCCCCCCACCCCACCCCTGAGTCCACAATCGGTCATATTTTTGTGGGAATGTACGTACGCTAATGCTAGCACTTTATCTGAATCAGCGTCTATAATGGTCAAATGTGTCCAGCCGTCGCCCTCCCCCTGTCAATTATTTTAATTGTGGTAAAGTTAGACCCTGGCAATGCTTACAGGTCCTATATATTATTCCAGTATTAGGGGTTTCTGGGTCGCGGTTTTGGCTGTACCGTATGTTATGGAAAGCCAGGTGGAAGGAAGTTACAGAGTATGTTTCCTTCGGGGTCCAGTGTTTTCATTTCCATTAAGGTTATATATAGGCTGTCGCCGTGCCAGCATGGCCGAATCGGGTTATGCCACCGTAAAGTAGTGGAACTCTATAATTCGTGTAAATGTGTTATTTTCTCCCTCTCTCTCTCTTTCTCTTTTCGCTCTCTCTCTCTCGCTCTCCCCTATGATTGTTTTCTTTTTTGTGGAGTAGCCTATCATACATGTGACACCAACCCCGACAGGCACCTGGCATGGAGGTGGGCTCTCACACTTCAGGACAGATACAACTAATGCTAATAACAATACGTTGGAGCTTAACTGTACTTCATTTATATACAACGGTGCACTTTTACTGCCCTGTTCTGTAAAAAACACAAGTAAGTATATGTTTTATTTCTAGAGCACATTTAAAACATCAGTACTTCCACCAAAGTGCTGTACATATAAATTGCACTATAATAAAACACGGTAAAAAGAATGGTAAAGAAAGCACTACAAATATGACAAATATAACAACAAGTAAGATTAGAAAATAAGGAATAGAAAAAGACACAACATAAAACAGGGTAGGTGTGAGATCAGAAAGCTAAAAGGCCTGGGTAAACAGGGAGGTTTTTAACCTGGATTTACAGGCAGACAGGGAGGGAGTACACCATATGTTGGGGGGGGGGGAGGCCATTCCACAGCTCTGGGGCAGCAACTGCAAAGGCACTCAATGAATTCTTTCCATTGGGATTGTCTCCACACCAGCTCCATCCTGAGAAGGCTGGTCGGGGGCCCTTGCTGTACCCATGACATCACTGTACCATCAACACACTGATCACAGCTCTGATTGCTGTGGCCGACGGTTGTACCGTAATTTCCGGATTTGCCCAGAAATTGACGGGCGATTGTAAGCCAGGCAAGAGAGCATGTTTTACATTTTACATTTACATTTAGTCATTTAGCTGACGCTTTTATCCAAAGCGACTTACAAGTTCTGTGCGACAAGACAGCAAGAAGGGTATAACTCTATCAGCTGAGTAACAATGTTCATCAAAGTGTTGCGTGTTACAGTGTAGGTTCGTTTATTAGGACAAGTGCATGACATTAAGGTTAGTCGGGGTTCGATTTTTTTTATTTTATTTTTTTTTATCATTTCAGATAATGGTTGAAGAAGTGAGTCTTTAGTCGACGGCGAAAGATTGGACGGGATTCGGCTGTCCTAACTGGGATGGGTAGTTCATTCCACCATTGTGGGGCAAGGACTGAGAATAGGCGGCTTCTCTTTGATGACCCTCCGGGAGCTTGGATAGGAGTAGATCTGAGGCGGCCAGAAGATGCAGAGCGTAGGGGTCTTGAGGGTGTGTAGTTAGAGACCATTGACCGGAGGTAGGCGGGAGCGGTTCCCTTTGCTGCACGGTATGCTAGGTCGAGGGCCTTGAAGCGGATTTTAGTGTTTAGTCTGGGTGCACCTTCACTAATGAAGGTCTCTGCCCTCCTATATCAAAGACTTTTGAAATTCCAAACTTGTAGATTTTGTCAGAGCGGCGCTGATATGAAGTGTATTAGCATTTTGATAGCATGTTGTAGCCCAGAGCAGTCTCCACCTCTTCTTGCCTGTGGTTTTGAAGGGCAAGTTAACTTATACAGGGGGGGGAGGGGGGGCGGGGATTGTAAAGTGTTCACAGCCCTATAGCCACAGAACCATCCCTGTAGCCACAGAACCATCTATATAGCCACAGAACCATCCCTGTAGCCACAGAACCATCTATATAGCCACAGAACCATCTATATAGCCACAGAACCATCCCTGTAGCCACAGAACCATCTATATAGCCACATAACCATATAGCCACAGAACCATCTATATAGCCACAGAACCATCTATATAGCCACAGAACCATCCCTGTAGCCACAGAACCATCCCTATAGCGACAGAACCATATAGCCACAGAACCATCTATATAGCCACAGAACCATCTATATAGCCACAGAACCACCTATATAGCCACAGAACCATCTATATAGCCACAGAACCATCTATAGCCTATAGCCACAGAACCATCGCTGTAGCCACATAACCATCTATATAGCCACATAACCATCTATATAGCCACATATAGCCACATAACCATCTATATAACCACAGAACCAGTCTTATAGCCACAGAACCAGTCTTATAGCCACAGAACCAGTCCTATAGCCATGGAACCAGTCCTATAGCCACAGAACCAGTCCTATAGCCATGGAACCAGTCCTATAGCCACGGAACCTGTCCTATAGCCACAGAACCAGTCCTATAGCCACAGAACCAGTCCTATAGCCACAGAACCAGCCCTATAGCCACAGAACCAGTCCTATAGCCACAGAACCAATCCTATAGCCACAGAACCAGCCCTATAGCCACAGAATTAGCCCTATAGCCACGGAACCAGCCCTATAGCCACAGAACCAGCCCTATAGCCACGGAACCAGCCCTATATAGCCACAGAACCAGCCCTATAGCCACAGAACCAGTCCTATAGCCACGGAACCAGCCCTATAGCCACAGAACCAGCCCTATAGCCACAGAACCAGTCCTATAGCCACAGAACTAGTCCTATAGCCACGGAACCAGCCCTATAGCCACAGAACCAGCCCTATATAGCCACAGAACCAGCCCTATAGCCACAGAACCAGTCCTATAGCCACGGAACCAGCCCTATAGCCACAGAACCAGTCCTATAGCCACGGAACCAGCCCTATAGCCACAGAACCAGTCCTATAGCCACGGAACCAGCCCTATAAGACCTATAGCCACAGAACCAGTCCTATAGCCATGGAACCAGCCCTATAGCCACAGAACCAGTCCTATAGCCATGGAACCAGTCCTATAGCCATGGATCCAGCCCTATAGCCACAGAACCAGCCCTATAGCCATGGAACCAGCCCTATAGCCACATAACAGCCCTATAGCCATGGAACCAGCCCTATAGCCACAGAACCAGCCCTATAGCCATGGAACCAGCCCTATAGCCACAGAACCAGCCTATAGCCACGGAACCAGCCCTGCGATGGAAATAGTGAACTACCTACGTAGTGTAGTGAACCATTTGAGCTCTAGAAATAGCATACTTACTCATCTGAAATGAAGACATTTGCTGTAAATTATCCTGTATGATTACCACAGCCTGTTACAATTGTGGATGTGGTGTACTATAACCGGACTGCATACTGTAATACGCACCATCCCATACAAGGCCCCTTTTGTTCCAATGGCTGCAGGGATGTGGGGGGTCTGCTCACCCACTCCCCTCATCTTCGTCCTCAGTCCCCCCACCCCTATTAGTAACCACTCTGATTCCTAGTTCAAATTGGACCCCCATTATTAATCCCAATCACCCGGAACACATCAACCGCAGTGCACCGCACCACGAAAATGCACGACCCCCCCCCCCCCCACATACACACACACACACACACACACACACACACACACACACACACACACACACACACACACACACACACACACACACACACACACACACACACACACACACACACACACACACCACACACACACACACACACACACACACACACACACA
>NC_140167.1:69846617-69889117 GCF_963971535.1 Notolepis coatsorum | reverse complement strand
GTGGAACGCTGTTATTCTCCTCTTTTAAATAATAAAGGTAGCTGTTGTGGAACGCTGTTATTCTCCTCTTTTAAATAATAAAGGTAGCTGTTCGAAAGCTGTTATTCTCCTCTTTGAAATAATAAAGGTAGCTATTGTTGGAATGCTGTTATTCTCTTCTCTGAAATAATATAAGTAGCTGTTGTGGAAAGGTGTTATTCTCCTCTTTTAAATAATAAAGGTAGCTGTTGTGGAACGCTGTTATTCTCCTCTTTTAAATAATAAAGGTAGCTGTTGTGGAACGCTGTTATTCTCCTCTTTTAAATAATAAAGGTAGCTGTTGTGGAACGCTGTTATTCTCCTCTTGTAAATAATAAAGGTAGCTGTTGTGGAACGCTGTTATTCTCCTCTTGTAAATAATAAAGGTAGCTGTTGTGGAACGCTGTTATTCTCCTCTTTTAATTTAAATAATAAAGGTAGCTGTTGTGGTACGCTGTTATTTTCCTCTTTTAATTTAAATAATAAAGGTAGCTGTTGTGGAACGCTGTTATTCTCCTCTTTTAAATAATAAAGGTAGCTGTTGTGGAACGCTGTTATTCTCCTCTCTGAAACGTGTTTGGGGTCAGTGATACAGCGAGTGACAAAATTTTCTCAGAATGCCCATAAGATGTCTCATGTTCTCCACTAGCCTCGTATGTCCTGCTCTCCCCTGCGGTCTCTCTCTCCCGTGCGGTCTCTCTCTCTCCCCTCAACGTGGCCACACGCCACCTCCTCTTCTCACTTCCCTGTAAGTCTGCAAAGCCCTTCCGATGACCTGATAATCTCCTGGCATGTCCGTGTGCCCAGCCCCTCCTCCGCAGGCACCTCTTCAGTCACATCAGTGGTCAAGGGGCTCTCCGGGGCGAGGCCTTCATCGCACGACACGGAGCCCCAGCATGGGGTGGACGAGGCGCTAAATGAGCAGGAGGAAAGCAGCCAGTCGTAAAGTGGAGTAGTGTCTTACAAACAGATTAGCCAAATGCGCTGGCAGTGGTCCCCTGGAGGGATGTGTTTTTCATTCTGCCTCCCCCTCCCTCCCCCCTTGGAACGGTAATGAAGAAGCCATTGAATGTTCGGCGTCTGGCACGAGGATCCTTAATAGCAATGCCGGGCCAGGGCCAGGCGCGCTTTATGCTGTGTTGGAGACTGCAGGTTCACAGAAGGGGAAGTTAGCGGTTCACTCTGGTGGCAATGCTAAATTTGGGATCCAAATGTCCCTGGCGGCGGCGGTGGCGGGGGGGTGGCGGGGTTCTTGGCTGGCTACCCAACATGTGCATATAAATGTGCAAGGTTCACAGTCATACGGAAGATGACACGCAGGAGAGAGGCTGCTTGAAGTGGCTGAGACATCTCTTCATTTGGCGAAATGATACCCTCTGTTCACAGGTTCACTCTGACAACAGGTGGAATGGAGAGGGCAGGGATATAGGATATTGACAGGTCGGCTTGGTGTTACTCTCTGGTATGAAACGGACCAGAAATAAACCTTTTATTTTCTCAGAAGAATGTCCTGCAGCCACATTAGGCTGCGGTGGAGCTCAGTGTTGAAGATGTCTGCTGAGGACTCGTCTCAAGTTAACACATGAGACGGACACAAGATGAAGTCTAGTATTGCATATGGGACAGGAGGACACACACACACACATACACACTTGCGTTATTATACTTGTGAGGACACTGTATTGACTTACTGTACATTCATTGGCCTAAAACACCTCTCCGGGAGTTTTAAGCTATAGCTAGTGGTCCGTATCCACTTCCTTAAATTTTTGCTAAGCTAGGCTAGCTTTCTACAGAACAGAGAGGAAATTGGTATCTATCTTCTTATCTGACTCCGGAGAAGACGGTAAGCGCATTTCCCATAATGTTGTCATGTTCCTTTAACCTGTTTAAAGGAAGCGCCAGTGACGTCAGCGAGTACGCTGATACCGTTGTGAGTTACATAACAACAGTGGCAGACGGTATTGTCCTCACAAAGAAGGCGCGGGTTTTCCCAAACCAGAAACCTTGTTTCTGGTTTGGGAAACTATAAAAGCACTATAAAAGCAGCCCTGAACTCACGCACCACGGCTTATAACCTGGGCAGAGAGTCAGGAAATATGGAAGAGTACAAGGCTTCAGTCTACACTCTGCGCAAGGCTGTTAAACTTGCTAAGAGGACATATGCTGAGAAACTGGAGACACAAATGGCACAAAACGACACAAGAGGCTTGTGGAGGGGACTGAAGACAATAACTGACTACAAAGTCAGCGCCCCCTCAATGGGGAGCGACGACGCCTCTCTCGCGGACAAACTCAACTCCTTCTACGCTCGGTTCGGTGTAGACAGTGTCGCCGCTAGCCCTCTGGCTAGTGACGTCACTGGCGCACCGGCTGTTGTGGAGGGGGGGGGGCAACCGCGAGGGGGCGGGGGCGCTCTCTCGTTGTCGGAACACAGTGTGAGAAGAGCATTTATGCAGGTGAACACCAGGAAGGCTGCGGGCCCAGATGGTATAACAGGACGCATACTTAAGTCCTGTGCAAACCAGCTTGCCCCGGTGTTCACCGCCATATTTAATCAATCCCTGGCGGAGTCAGTAGTCCCTGCCTGCTTCAAGATGTCTACCATCATCCCTGTACCGAAAAAACCCTCCCCAACATGTCCAAATGACTACAGACCGGTGGCACTCACCTCTGTGGTCATGAAATGTTTCGAGAGGCTGGTCAAGGACCACATTTGTGCCTCTCTCCCCAGTGATATGGACCCTATGCAATTTGCATACAGGACAAACAGGTCCACTGACGACGCGGTCTCCCAGGTACTGCACAGCACTCTCTCCCACCTTGACCGTCAGAAGGGGGGCTATGTGAGACTGTTGTTCATTGACTACAGCTCAGCGTTCAACACCATAGTCCCCACCAGACTGGTGGACAAGCTGATCGAGCTAGGTCTGAGCTCCGCCCTGAGCGCCTGGGTACTGGACTTTCTGAGTGAAAGACCCCAGGCGGTCAAGGTGGGGGGTCAGACCTCCAACACCATCACCCTGAGCATCGGGTCCCCCCAGGGCTGTGTTCTAAGCCCCCTGCTGTACTCACTCTACACACACGATTGTGTGGCCAAGTTCAGCTCCAACTCCATAGTGAAGTTCGCCGACGACACGGTGGTGGTGGGGCTGATCTCGGACAACGACGAGAAGGCCTACCGAGAGGAGGTTGAGGTACTGGAACGTTGGTGCCAGGACAACAGCCTGCTCCTGAACATTGGTAAAACCAAGGAGCTGATCGTGGATTATAGGAGAGGACAGCAGGAGACACACACACCACTGATGATTAACGGGGCTACCGTGGACAGGGTGAGCAGCTTCAAGTACCTGGGGGTCCACATCTCAGAGGATCTGACATGGTCAACACACATAGACACAGTAGTAAAGAAAGCGAAGCAGCGCCTCTACCACCTGAAACAGTTAAGGAAGTTCAGAGTATCGGGGAAGATACTGCAGTCCTTCTACTCAGGAGCTGTAGAGAGCATCACTGCCTGGTATGGGAACAGCACAGCACAAGACAAGAAGGCCCTACAGAGAGACCCCCACCACCCCAATAACAGCCTGTTCCAGCTGCTGAGGTCAGGCAGACGCCTGCGAACCCCAGCTACTAGGACGGAGAGGCTTAGGCTAAGCTTCTTCCCCCAGGCCATCAGAGCCTTGAACAATGAACATTGAGAGACACAGAAACTGAACTATCCACACACAAGCACACACAAGCACATACACGACACGCACGCTGAGCACGCTCACACACTAGCAGCCACTTTAACACTCATGCCGCACACACGCACACTTATGGCCAGAGGAAAGGCCACTTTAAATTAGTATAACATCAGGAACAGTGTATTGCACTACTAAAGCTACCTAGCATGTCCTATATGCTCTGTAAATACTATGTACAGATACCGAGATGGCACACCATGTACCTGTTTATTGCACTGTTGTTGTTATTGGATTCTATTAATATGTTGTACCACTGTATTTTTATTGGATTCTATTATATGTTGTACCACTGTATTGCACATCGTCGCGGGCAAGACCAGCCGCATTTCATTGTATACCTGTATGCCGTGACAATTAAAACTCTTGACTTGACTTGACTTGACCTGTTAAGCCCTAGCCCCTATTTTCTGAAAATCCGCCTAAAAATACATACCTAAGTAAATGGAAGATTGCTCCACTTCTACTTCTAAGGCCATTTGCATGTTATTGGTATCGAGGGACATCTATGGATCTCGTGGAATGTATTCCCAGTGTCAGAAATATTGTGTCTCTTACCGACTTGAGTAAATTGTGATGAAACAAAGGAGAATATAAATTATGATCTTTCTTTGCATCTTTGATAGTGAATAACACAATGCTAAAAATGACCAGACATGAAAAACTGCCACTGAGCTCGTTCGGCACTTTCTTGAGATCATGTCTACAAAAAATCTAAGAAAATGAATAACGGGAAGATGATTAAACAGAAGGTTTTGTAGATACAGTACTGAATTCTGCCATCCGGTCACATGCAATTTGAAATATTATTATAGAATATAGACTACCAGGCCTATAAACCGTATTATAGCCAACTCGCACATCTATGGATCGGGCCAAATCTCCTCTTTCAAAAGGCAGAGTTCAATTTGGATTTAGTATCTCCAGGCGTGCACTGAAGAACCGTGAATGAAATGTACAGTTCCATTCTTATAATGGATATGGTTCCGCCATTTTGGATCGGATTGCATCAGGGATTGTTGCTAAATGTTCACAGAAGGTAGACACACTAACTGCGCTCCAATCAATGCCAATAACTTCATTTTTGTGATAGAGAATCCCGAGAAATAGGAGAAATAAAAAAATTCATACAGAAGTAATTTGCTTGCAGGAAGCTGGAACCGGCTGGGAAAGGTTTTTCGAAATGTCAACGCTCATTGAGAGCTCTGGATGCCCTCTCCTCACTATGACTGATGTTTTGACAGGATTATGTTGTTTACTCTTGGATACATTTGAAAAGAAAACGCAACATTATGTCATACAGTCTAGAGAGATTGATTTATGACGTGATGTCATTTGAGGACCGGTATCGGACCCATCGGGCTTAAGAGGTTAATCATACATGCTACATGCCCAAAGATATCCTCACATTAAAGGCGGTGTGTAAGTTCTCACAAGTATAGTTAAACAATTACACACACACACACACACACACACACACACACACACACACACACACACACACACACACACACACACACACACACACACACACACACACACACACACACACACACACACACACACACACACACACACACACACACACACACACACACACACACACAGTAGCCAACAGCAGACACGTTTTTCTTTTTAGGCACGTGGAATTACAGTGAAGCTCGTCACATATTTTGTACGCCTATATTTTATGGTTGGTTACTGATTCTCCACTGCCCAGGTCTCTCCGGTGTCCCAACTACACCCTCCCTGCCCTGGACCCCCCGGGGGGCGAGCGGGCGAGCGAGCAGTATCTCCCGACGAGCGGAATGCGGAACGGGCCGCCGCTCTCGGAGGGCCCGATTCATGGACATGTATTTATTTGCTCATTCATCACTCCTCTGTAACCTTCGACCTACTACTGTGTATTTTCTGCTCCCCCTCGGTCCAACAACCCCCCCCCCCCCTTAGGTCCAACTCTGCGCGGCCGACTGTACATGTGAACACACAGAAGGGGTCCATGCCTTGCACAAGAGGAGTTGTAGAGATGTGTGTGTGTGTGTGAAGATGGCTGGAAGCGTTTTGGGATGCGGGGGAGGGGAATTCGACCTTCCACAGGTACAACAAAAACTATGAACTATCGAATGTGTACGGGTGCTAAAGACGTGACGACCTGACATACAGTATATATATATATTACAATATATAGATACACTACAGTGAGGTGTGTTTGAAGCATGTTCCAGGCGGTGGGTAGCGCCGTACATCACCGTGTGTCTGGTGGGACACCGCCGCTGTTAGAGAGGAGAACCAGATGTGGCGACGCTCCCAGGAGGAGAACCTGGGAAGAGGAAGCAGCAGAGGAGCTTAGTGAAGGATAAATGTTAAAGTTGCACAAAAAGAGTCTTTGAATCCCCTAGTGAGGAATAAACATGTTGGAGGATTATGGGGGCCGTCTCGCAAGCTCGAGATTTGGCGTCGGACATACTGTGACCCTATTCGCCTTTTATTTTATTTTGTTTCCGTCTGTTACACGGACGGAGAAGGCGGAGATCACGTATAGACAAGGAATAATTATATGAAATCCCACAATCAAGTGGCATTCTTTTTTAGCATGGATGAGTGGAATGTTAACATACTGTAAAAAAAGAAAAAAAGAAGTAAATCCCTATTCCCCTGTGCAGTGCTTTATACCACAACATGATTGCCGACTTTGCGTTGTTTCCTTTCAAGCGGACTGAGAAACGGGAGGGATACAGTGAGGCTATGTGCTGTTTTCGTTTATTGAGCATGGGAGCTACGAGACATCAAGAGCCTCCAAACATCTGCCAGGGGAGAGAGAGGTAGGAGATTTCCAAGTCAATCTGCCCTTTAATGCCCTTTAAGCTGCTAAAACGCGAGCATCTGCCTCCGAACACTTAAAGCGTGCAGCGTTCCCCCCCCAGCGTTTCGACTGTATACAATACATCTCTATTCTCTCTCTCTCTCTCTCTCTCTCTCTCTCTCTCTCTCTCTCTCTCTCTCTCTCTCTCTCTCTCTCTCTCTCTCTCTCTCTCTCTCTCTCCCTCCCACTCACCTGCTCTCCGTCTCGCCACGCAGACACACAAACACCAGCATCCGTCCCTGCAGGAGAAACACAGGTTCTGCTTTCACCGGTTGCTACGGGAACTCTATATTATTGTTAAACAGCGCTTGAAATTTAACCCGCAGCGTTTTGACTTTCTAACAAATGACATTGAGGATTACATGTGACGTTTATGTCAATAAAGTGAGGCCCGTGGAATTTATATTTCTTTTTTCTTTTTTCTCTTTTTCATTTCTACCGTCTGGCGTCTCCTCTCTCTCAAGAGATACAGGTGCCCCCCCCGCCGCTATCAGTGACCGAGACGCTCCCTCTTGGACATTTATTGATGGCCCTGGCGTGACTCCAGCTCCTGGGGTTAAGTCCATGTTGTCAACACGTGCCGGCAGCCGGGAGACAAATGACGCCAGAGAAGCCGTGCATTGTGTCCCACGCCGACCGACATCCGTCAAAGAGGGGTCAAACGTTCAGGCCATTGGGTGCAGGGGAGGGGGTAGCGGAGAGCCCCCGTGTTGGTAAATGTTTTATGAAACCCGGACGCGTCTGACACTATATCAAAGCTTCATAACCGGGGCTCGTTGGAAGATGAAAGGGAAAGGGCCATTTGTAGGAATTATATATCTTTTGGTTTCTACCCATTTGATCCTTCATTAGGAATAAAGAAGGGGTGAACAATCTGAACTGCGGAGGGAATGAAGTAGGATCTCACAGCGGTGAAGGACACCTTGATCTCGTCCTTTACGTTTCAAATGGCCCAACAAATGGACCTGGAATTAAATGTATGTTCCTTTGATCCCTCCTGGTTGTTTTCATCTACGTGTGGGCAATCTGCTCTTACAGTATTCATACTCCTCAGTCGCTGGCAGTCGGTACAGACAGACATTTTAATGCAAGTGGTAAGACCTTCAAAAGGACTCCCACTATAGTCAACCCATATAACTCTGTATGATAGCATGTACAATAGTGCTGTATATACCGTATATATATAATTTATATTTATATATTATTTATATTTACCATATATATATATATACAGTATATATATCCATATCTGTCTGAATATAATTATTCTATATACATACTTAAACACCTGCATATAACCCATAACTAACTATGCATGATAGCATGTACAGCTATGTATGCAGATGTACAGACAAGTGTGCATAGACAGATATAATAAATATATACATATATACACGGTATATACAGCATTGTATATATATATATTTATTCTTACTATATATCTGTCTATCCACACCTGTCTGTACATACCTGCATATAATCCTTTTTACATATCTGTAGATACTATATCTATAGCTGTACATATGCCTTACCTACACTTACTAAGATAAGATAAGATATTCCTTTATTGATCCCCTTGGGGAAATCCAGGCATCATAGCAGCATGGGGGAGGGGGAGGGGAGGTACATGTAGTAAAAAAGCAGTGTAAACAATATAACAAATCAATATAATTAACCCTGGACATGTGCATATGGGCAACAAGGTGCGAGATGAGGGTATGTATACCCTCTCAGTTATATTTGCCCTACAATAAATAGTTACAATATATAGTCTAATAATCCAATAATCTAAATCAAATCTAATATATAATCTGAAAGAAATAACTAATGCTGACATGCTAAATGCTAAATATATGCAATATATAATCTAACAATTCAATAATCTAAATTGAATCTAATATATAATCTTAAATGCTAAAATGCTAAATGCTAAATATATGATCTGATGAAGTATACAGTATTCACATAAGGTGCAGTATGCATAAGGTAGTATATTGTCCTTTTAGGTTCCTATAGTTGGATGTTGTGGAGCCTGATGGCCGCTGGTATGAAGGACTGGCCGAGGCGGTTAGTTGAGTGTCGGGGGGGTATGAGTCTGTGACTGAACGTCCTTCTACTGTAGTTACACTGTTGGCCAGTATGACTTACTACCATAGTGTCTTACAGGTTGAAAAAACCCTCAGCTCGGAACTAGGCAAAATCTGCATATGGCTCGCCGACAACAAACTATCATTACACATGGGCAAAACAGAGTCCATTCTCTTCGGTTCAAATAACAAACTCAGCAAGACTGACGGCGTTTCAGTTACAGTGGGTGACAATATTGTTTAGTTTCTTTAATAGTTGTCATACAGAAGTACAGAATACTTTCATACAAAATGCTTCTTACTGTTACGCTCCAGAGACTGTGCTAGACAAGATAGTATCAAATAACATAGTATAGCATGTAATTTAGAAGAAGAAAATGAGGTCACAGTGTTCGGTATAGACATATGTACAATGTTCTGAGTTACCATATAATATACAATACTATGCAGTGTACTAATGTACAGTACTATATAGTGCAAAGCAGAAATGGGATGAGGTACAATTTAGGTACAATTTACAGTAAGGTGTACGAGTTGTAGTGCAATCCTTCATCAATAAATATAAAGTGTGGGGAGTGGGTGCTACAGTGTGTTTGTTTAAAGTGGGTGTGTGCTATAAAGTGTGTGGAGTGGGTGCTACAGTGTGTTTGTTTAAAGTGAGTGTGTGCGTGTGGATGTGTGTGCTATGTGCGTTTGGTGGTTGTTGTTGTGTAGTGTTCATTGTTCGTTTAGCAGCCTGATGGCCTGGGGATAGAAGTCACAAGGAAAGATGAAATTACCTACCTGGGTTCCATCCTAGAGGCTAATCTTTCATGTGACAAAATGGCATCCAATGTAATAAAAAAAGTCAACCAACGAACTCGATTCTTGTACCGGATCTCCTCTCTGGTAAACAAGAATACCCTGAAGACTCTGGCAGGAGCACTCATTCAAGGGTACTACGACTATGCTTGCACCTCATGGTACCAAAGCACCTCAAAGGCACTAAAAACCAAATTACAAACATCTCAAAACAAACTAGTCAGACTACTGCTTGACCTGACTCCTAGAACCCACCTCACCCCTGCACACTTTGCCACCAAGGATGGCTTAGAGTAGACGACAGAGTACAGCAACTTGCAATGGGCCTGGTCTACAAGATACACTACACAACCAAGGTACCCATGTACATGTCAAAATACTTCCCAAAGGTCAGTGAATGCACGATCACAACACCAGAGGGAGCTCCACAAAACATGTAAAACCCAGATTCGGCTCAAACAAGGGACTAAACACGTTTCACAATTATGCCACATCAATGTGGAACGCCCTACCCAAAGCTGTAAAGGAATGTGAATCACTACCCACCTTCAAAAACACTCTCAAAGAACACCTACGGGAGACTGCAATTTGAAACTGGCCCCTACAAATGTCCTAACCCAGTTGTACAATAAAGACAAATGTCAGTATTCAATGTACAGCACCCCCCCCCCTACCCAACCCCCCCCCCCCCCACCTCCAATGTACAGCCCCACCCAACACCACCCCACCTACCCAACCTCCTCCAATGTACAGTTTCTATGTCAAATATATGTCAGTATTCCAATGTACAGTGTGTGTCCCCCTACCCAACCCCCCCCCCACCTCCAATGTACAGCCCCACCCCACCTACCCAACCTCCTCCAATGCACAGTTTCTATGTCAAATGTATATACACTCTTTTTCTGGATTTTTTTAGTATCACAAACAGTACTGTATTTGCAAATCTGGTATGTCATAAATGTATAGATGTAGCAGTACTGTCTATCTGTATGTCGTGTGTGTCATATGATGAATTTAAAATGGGGGACCCTGATGGAAATAAGACGAAAGTCTTTCTCAGGTCTGCATCCTCTTAACAATTGTATGTATTGAGCTGTACTGTACTGTACCCATTCTGCAATCTGTTAATACACTTTTCAATCAATCAATCAATCATACCTGTATCACTGTACATAATAATACTACAACTCTGTACATACATCTGATTAGCATTATTACTCAGTAGTACTCATTTATATATTTTATACCCAGTTTAATCACCTGTACATTGTATATTACTATTGCACCCTATTTTCTGTACTATACTTGTGCTGTATAATGACGGATGTAATGTAATCGAATCGAATCGAATCTAATGTAATCTAATAAGCGTTTATATGTTTCCATCGTCGTTTTTTGCCTGACAAGTTTGCCGCATCTATCGATCCATGTCCAGAATAATAAATGGATCTGCAATTATACGATAGACGTGCCTCCCACGTCACTTCAAAAGACACGCGTGGGGGAGCAAGGTGTGAAAAACACTTTACCCTCCATGTTATTACATGACATAAAACAGCACTTTGGGCCATAATTGGGCGAAATCGCAGTTCCCTGTAAAGGACCTGGAATGTCAGCGGATATGTGGTGGTGGGGGGTAGGGGGGTGGGGGAGATTAATTAAACTCTTGACACGAAAAACAAACGGTCCACAATGAGAGCCTGTCTCTAAAGGACCCCCACTTGTGCACAGTTTTGGAACAATTACCCGTGCCCCCCCCCCCCCCCCCCCCTCAGAAGGGCCAGATGTAATGATTTTTCAGTGAAAAAGATGTTTAAAGCCCAGCTGACGTGCTGTGTAATATAACATAAATTGAAATTAAAACGGCTCCCTCCAATGTAAACAGAAGCCAGAGGGAGCAAGTCAGCACATTGGCTCTCTGCAGCAGCAGCAGGCGCTATGCGGCTTCCTCTGAACACCAGCGCCTACAGTATGGAGGGGGGGTATGAAGAGGAGGAAGTCAAGCAGCATGAAACACTACATTTAGCTAAAATAAGAAGCAATAAAGCCATTTGCCAGTCTTTTTTTATATACTTTTTTAACGCTAAAGGATTTTGAATAACATCTAAGATGAAGATCAAAACAAATAAGGGACTTTGAGTAAGTCACTCTAAATCACTTGTCATATTGAACACGTTTGTATTCATATGTTATTACTCTAAAACAGTAATCTGACATTTAAACACTTTTATGAAGAGTTATTTAGTTTTCTGTCTTTCCTATAATCTTTTATAACAATATGTATATAATATTTTCCCTGTAATTTGGGTTTTACACGTCCGCTGCACCACATCAGTAGGGCCAACATGTTTTTTCAGGGATTAGCAAAAACCTTCAGCTTTAGAGAGTCCCTAAAACATCTGTTTAGGATTTCTTCCAAACTCCAAGACATAGTGGCCTGTATGTCTTCTTCTTATTTTCATCCTCCTCTTCTTCTTTTAATCTTCTTCTTCTTCTTCTTCTTCTTCTTCTTCTTCTTCTTCTTCTTCTTCTTCTTCTTCTTCTTCTTCTTCTTCTTCTTCTTCTTCTTCTTCTTCTTCTTCTTCTTCTTCTTCTTCTTCTTCTTCTTCTTCTTCTTCTTCTTCTTCTTCTTCTTCTTCTTCAACATATGAACATAATACTGTATAATCGCAGCTACAATATATGATCAATATATGTTATATGACCATGTTTTACTTGAATTGAAGGCTTGAATGGTCTTTTATTGGTTAAATTATTTTGTGTTTCATTATCCACAAAACCATCTAAAATACATTATAAAAAAAAAAAACACACACATGGTCATTCATCAATGTGAAAACCAGGTAGTCACGCCCCTGCGTTTCCAAACAGAAGGGACTGATACTGTCTCTATAAAAGAATAGAATAGAAGTACTTTATTGATCCCGAGGGAAATTCAGCCGCACAAAGCTCACAATGAACATTCAGTTAGTCAAAAATCTAAAATAAGAATAGGAATAAGAATACAAATAAAAATACACAGTCAGAGAAGATGTATATACATTCTAAAATATACAGTCCGCTAATATACAGTAATATACAGTAAAATGTACAGTAGAATGTAAAATGTAAATGTCCAGGAAGGTATACAGGGATTTCTCCAGTGGTGGAAAGTAACCTCCACAGTATTTGAGTATTTTTACTCAAGTACTGTACTTAAGTACAATTCAGAGCTACTTGTACTGAGTGAGTATTTTCATTTTAGGGAACTTTATACTTTTTACTCTACACTACATGTATCTGAACCCATCAGTTACTAGTTACTTGGAAGAAAAGGATTTTGCATAGAAAACATAATATATACAAAATAAAAAATGTATGAAGATTATATACTTTCACATTTGAAGGCTGTCAACTACAAGAGGATGTAATCAGAGCAGCATAAATGGATCACATTCCACTTTAACACAACATATACAGGTCAATGGATAAACACAAACGTTGTGTAGAATGTGTACATTTACTTTAGATACTTAAGTACATTCAATAGCAAATACTTCTCTACTTTTACTTAAGTAGAGGCCTACCTAATGGAATGGAGGACTTTTACTTTGACCAGAGTACTCATTTATCTAGTATTTCTACTTTCACTTAAGTAAAGGAACTGTGTACTTCTTCCACCACAGCTTCTCGAAGAAAGAGAAAAGAGAGAGAGTGAACAAGCCTCCTAATTCTCTCACATAATAGTCTGGCTAAAGGGAGGTTGGAGCCTGACATCCGTAGTCTCCCAGCCTCAAAATAGGTTGAGGAACAGGTGCCTGTGCCTGTGATCTGGAGCTGTTCCCTGTGTTGCATGGTCCTGGGGAATCGCTCTCTGTCAAAAGAAAGGGCCATTGGCTGCAGGTTGTTCTCAATAGCCTGATCTGACCTGGTAAAACAATGGGAGCCGCGCGCGGCTGTCACTTCAGGGTCCGTCCCGAGGGAGAGAGTGTAATTATGAGGGCGAGGGCCCCCGGGGGCCCGTCGAATCCACCCAGAGCACTCTGAGCCACGCACTAATCACAACAAATCACACCAGCCCGGGCACGGGAGGCGGGTTCCCTCTGAAACTGAACCAAAAACCTTTTTAATGGAGAAAGGTCAGGCTTGAAGGTAACTCCGCAGTCAGGTTGTGTGTGTGTGTGTGTGTGTGTGTGTGTGTGTGAGAGAGAGAGAGAGAGAGAGAGAGAGAGAGAGAGAGAGAGAGAGAGAGAGAGAGAGAGAGAGAGAGAGAGAGAGAGATAGGGAGGGAGGGAGAGAGAGAGAGAGAGAGAGAGAGAGAGAGAGAGAGAGAGAGAGAGAGAGAGAGAGAGAGAGAGAGAGAGAGAGAGAGAGAGAGAGAGAGAGAGAGAGAGAGAGAGCGTGAGATAGAAAGACCCGACTAATATACCAGTTTCCATATGGAAAGTCACACACAGTCACATTACGTCCTACAGTATATAATCTTGTGAGTTAGAGTATAAAATCCCTCACAAATGCAATGATCCAGTTCCCCCATACCACTGAATAAAAAAATTCCCTGTCCACAGACCGCGTGCTGCTACCGTATCGTTTGTTTGGGTTGTAACTCACCTGAGTAAACTGGCTTTCAGAATTCTCCATTGTTTTCCCGCCACTATCTCCCTTGTTTGTTTACCTCTGCGCCGCGCGGTTAATTGGCCAGGGCTGCATTATGTGAGAGCATTAACTCCTGTGTGACTGTGACTACTGATTACCGTGACGATGACAACTTCATCTGTGGTTTTGCCGCTAACCCTTTCACTACCACACTACAGATGGTTAACCCTTTCACTACCACACTACAAATGGTTAACACTTTCTTTCGCCACCACACTACAGAAGGTTCTATATCATGCTAGCTTCCGCTCAGCGTCATATTGCATATATCTCGTTTCAGTGTATATGCACTGAATGAATTTCAAAATGTACCTTTACATACCAACATCCGTCTGGCCACACCCCCATCTGCTACCTATATATATAAATTTCACCAAAAGCAAGTGCCTGTATACCACCACTTGAATTAGGAAAGGAAGAGAGGAAAAACAGAAGACAAGGAGATACGTTGACATTATATCTTTATTTTCTCTCTCACTATTTTCGAGAAAATACGGCGATATTGTCTTCATCACTGGAGTGTCTGGAAGATGATGATCATTCTGACCTCCACCGGCTTTTTCGTATTAGGGGCTCACGCCGCTGATATACTCCCCACATGCAGTCCTCCTTGCTGCAGCTGGATAGGTATTGAACCTCCGGTCATACAGCTGGATTGTGGGAGGCACCGGCTGTTGTAAGAAACCGGTTTGCTTCCGAGCTGGGTGAGTACTGTTTTGCTTGCGAGCACTAGTTGTCTGTTAACGCTATGGGGGTTAGCTGACAATTTTACGAAGGCCGGCCCCGGATTGGGGTCCTCTGCTCGGCTTCTTAAGCGGCGGACGGAGGATCTTGGTCTGACGCCCATGATGGTCAACCTAGTGGGCCGCGACCGAGACCTGGTTGAACCCGGGATTCTCTGGACAAGCGGATGCTTCTCTGTCCCGTGCAGGCCCCATCTTTCACACGAGTGAGAGTACACCCTAACGAGGAAATGTGGGCATGGATCTTCGTTATCGGAAAATCCATGCTCAAGTCGGCTGCAGCCCGGATGGGAATTGTGCCGGCTCCGCTGTATGTCTGGTAAATCACAGTTGAAAACTGTGTTTGACATTTCTTTTTCTCTTCTCTCTTAAGGATGAGGAGGATTTCAGACAGCGGCCTGTCTGAAGTGTGGCTTGTTATGTTGTTGTGTACAGTTCAGGTGATAGCTGCTTAGCTTGCGTGCTAGTTGTGGCCTACCTGTTAGCCAGTCAGCTGTTAGCTGCGGCGCTAGCCCGTTGCGTTCACTAAGGCTAGGAAACGTTAGCTTGTTGCTATCAGTCGAGAGCGGCTGTTAGCTTAATGCTACACTGTTGAACGTTACTGTGACTATAACATGCCTTAAACACTCGTGGGAGGGGGAGGAGGAAATGTCTTGTCTGTCTTGTCTTTTGTCTTGTCCTTCTTAACTTTAACTGGGGGAATTTTATTGGGGGGGAGCTATTTTGCTATTTTGCTATTTCTTCACTGTTTGGGCACTTTTGCACGGTTCCTGTGAGTCTATGGAACACTCTGTAGGTTTTTGTTTTTCGAAAAGGTTCATTGTTTTGTATTTCTGGTCGGGTACTCAGGGGCAGCGTTTTTCTACCTCAGGATCTTAAGCCGTTTTGAGGCTGGGCTCCAACCACTGTGTGGCCTGGTGTCAATTGCCACATTGTTATGCAGCTGGAAATCTCTGACATCTCTGATATGCACGTTTTGAGATGACTCAGTTTGGTGAGGGTGAGGGATGTGAGGGGAATTGGAAGAGTGCGCCAATATGAGAATTAGAGACATAAGTCTTATTGATATAGAGCAGGGGTAGGCAACCCTAGGCACGCGTGCCTGCATAGGCACGCGGGGGCATTTGCATAGGCACAGGGGGCAGCAGTATATAAAAAAAAATATATATATATATACTTTTTTTTTTTTTTTTTTTTTTTTTTTTAATATTATAGTGAAATATTTTGCATCCTCCCACAGGTTCTTTTTACTACCACATATTTAATTGAGACCCTTTATTTGTTTATTATTTCAATTTAGCTGGAAATACATTGCTACATCTTTAAGAACTTGTGTTCTTAAAACAATGACAATAAACATAGTTTTATTAGGTTGAAATAATGTGGTTGTGTACTTATTTTTCTGTTAACTTATTATGGATTGAAAACTGAAAACCTTAATGCACAGTAACTGAACTCAATATTTTAAAGTTCTGGTAACTTATTATTATTTTTTTTTTACAGTGTAGTCTTGCGATCAATCAAAACTTATTTACACGATATACCTCACATTCACCCTCCATTCACATCCTGATGTTCTCCTGGTGTTCTCCATTAGGCCTGTAGGTGGAGCTATGACAGCACACGTACAGTACACACACCGATGGTATGTGATGTGTCCAAAAATGAATGGGCAAATGTGAGTGAAATGGTCGCACTGTATGCAGCTGTTTGTCTGCAATGCACCCCCCCCCCCCCCCAACTCAGATTTAGGGTTGATACAACCATCATAATAATATTGTTAATAATAACAATAACAATAATGATGTAATAATGTAAAAAATTATCATTAAAAATACCTGATTATGAGAAAAAAAAATTACGATGCATGGAATATTGTTGAGGCACACTAGTTACAACTATATTTCAAACAGGCACTCCATGTCAAAAAGGTTGCTGACCCCTGATATAGAGCCACACGGCCGGGAAACGGCACTGAATACTGGGAAAGGCCAATTGTAAGATAGTACCCCTTTAAAATTAAAATGTTGTACTCTGTTTTTATAAATTGTTATTTCTTTTATTATTATTGTTCTGTAATCTCCCTGTGAAGTTCTGTGTATTGTTATTATGGTTATTGTATTGTCTTGTCTTGTTTTCATGTTAAGTAATAATAAAAGAAATTTGATCCAAAAAAAAAACATGCCTTAAACACTCTTTTGTTGACAGAGGATGTTAGTCGACCCTACACCCGGGTGCCATGCCAGCGAGGACTTCGTCAACATGGAGAACGGCGGCTGGTTGGCGTAGCGGACATTACTCTCGTCACCAACGCAGGAGATGCCGGGTTCGACTCTGTGTCCCGTTGACCAGTGTTGCAGTCCTCTCGGCCTGCGCTCAGGGTGAAGGTAGGAGTCCTGACTGGACTTTAAACACTTCTTCTTTTCTTCCCTTCTAAATGTTTTGTAATAACGATGTTTCCAAAACGTGTGTTGCTGCAATACATTGAGGATACGACGCGTGTTGTGTGTGAATTGTCTTGTCACTGGTATAGCTTCTCTCTCCATAGAAAATTGGTGTTGTTTTTTACTTGTGTAAAGATGAACTGGTTAGTTGTGATGAGAACATGTGTGTTCATGTAACGTTTGTAACATGGGTGAACTCACAACTAAGAGGGTTAATTAACCTGTGAAGCTATGCTTAGTGACATGTGATTGAGGAATGAATCTTTTTCTCAGCCTGTGATGACAATAAACAGCATGTTCACATATTAACAGGAGTACCTGTTCAACCTGGTCGTATCAAGGGTAAGGTAGGAGGGGTGACCCCCCCGGTTTCCCTGGGGCTTCCCCCCCTCCTCTCAGACATGTTGTTTACAATATATTGTGTCACTGTTTGTGGGGATACGATGTAACCCTCAGCTTAAATTGCTGGGGTTGTGCTTCCGCTTGAGAAACGATTATTTTCCTAAAGAAAAGGTTGTTTGGTCACTTATCATGTGTGCTTAGCAAGGCCTGTGGCCAATACGTAATCAAGGACTTATGTCTCTCTCGTTATGAAAAACGGCGTTCCTCTGTAGTAAGAGTGTACTTTTGCCATTTTTTGTTGTGATGAAGGGTTGTGAAGTTTCCTGGTCCCACGCCCTGAAAAATTGGGCGTGTGCACCACGGAAATTCCCCCGCCATAGAGTACGTCACTGAGCGCGTTTCTATTGGTAAGACTTCCGTGAGTTGTTCAGGTTCCATGTTATGGATCTGTTTCAGGGAGTTGTCAGAGCTCCTCCTCACGAAGCTCCTCCTCAGGGAGAAGTGCCTTCTGTGAGTTCGGACTCTCCTTCCCAGTGAGGGAGCCTCCTCAGAGTTTCAGATTGTCAAGGTGAGTAGAACTTCAAAAAGGAGTTCTGCTCTATTGTATGTGTATTCAATTCAATTCGATTGTTGAGTGTGTATTGGTTCAGTGCCTCCTCCTCGGAGAGCCCTAACCCAAGTGTTACATAGCTCAATGTTGCAATATTTCTTTTCAATCTATACAGCTCGCGTG
This sequence comes from Notolepis coatsorum, assembly GCF_963971535.1. Lineage (NCBI taxonomy): Eukaryota > Metazoa > Chordata > Actinopteri > Aulopiformes > Paralepididae > Notolepis > Notolepis coatsorum. The sequence continues at coordinate 69,870,708 of NC_140167.1, read as the reverse complement.
GGAAGTCTCTCTGGGGATTCCCGTCTCCTCCCTGTGGCGAGGGTGGCGGGATGTAAAAAAAAAATAAAAAATTACCCTCAGCCGCGTCACGTGGGATTCATGTCAGTCTGTGTTTCTTTCTTTTTTAATAAAAAGAGGAAAGAACATGAAGCACGACGGCTCCTTGTCGTTCTCCCAGGTGACATGGAGGAACAATGTCTGGTGTCTTGTTAGACTATCCATTGATGTGTTTGGGTCTCGACGCGTACATAGTGCTGGCTCGGGGTGTTTTCTGATAAGAATCACGCATGAGGCTGGTACGCCTTGGTTGCTCGTTATTAAAACAGCGTTTTTATAGGGCAACTGGGATGGAGGTTTTCTCTTCCGAGTGCCTGTTACTAGGTCTTGACGAATTCTCATTCATATCTGGGGGATGTTAACGGAATAGATCAAAACATAGGTAGAGGGGTCTCACGCCCTTGGGGTGGGCCACTGAGCGCGGTACGAATGGGACCGTCTGGGTGGCGCCCTCTTTTCATGTTTTAGATCGACACCCGTACCTTGGAGTGGGGATGTCGGCGTGATTAGGGCACGGGACTGGGTCTGGTCATGCTGGTCCAGGTCAGTTAACCCGTTGTCCGCCGGGGACGCAGATCTGCTGTTCTGGTACCCTGAGGGACTTGTGCTTTTTTCGGGGGGAAAAATGTCGGGTCGGCCCGGGTGTCACAGGGTTGGGTGTTATGGAGACCCTTTGTTGGGTACATGTTGTACCCTCTGCTCCTTTTTCCTTTTGCCCCTCTCTTACGCATGGCGAAGAGGGGGCTGTTGGGGTGGTCTTCTGGACCTCCTCTGGCATCCCTGTGTGCTTCCCGGGCCGCTGGGCCCGGTCCGAAGTTCTGTTTCGTCGACCCGTAGGCCTGGAATAACCCCTTTTTGAAAACTGAAACACTTGTACTGCGGTATAGCCAGTGTATACCCGCAGGTGTGTTTTGGAGTTTTTTTTTGAGGGGTTATAGGAACAACCACCGCATGTGGTACCAAGAGGGTGGTTGATTCCCTGGTGTGTTGGAGCAGAGTCAACTCCCGGGTTACCCGGTTGAGTGTGCCCCTGCACGTTCATGTCGTCTGCCAATCGTGTCAGCCTTCTCTGCCTCTGCCCCTCTGGGTCTGGGTTTTTTGGTGGAGGCTTTGTCATGGTGCGCAACAATGCCAGCATACGCCCCTTCGGCCGGGGATGCTGTTTTCAGTTGACCCCTTTGGCGCCTGTCTTGTCCACAGTGCTCCAGGCTCGGGTCAAATGCCTGCTGCCTGGATTGAGAGATCGACCCCTTCTGGTGGTCGTCTCCCCGGTGCGCTGCCTGCTCCCGCTGTAGTGTAGCCTCTTGAGTGCTTCGAGTTACAGCCATGCTGACTGCCTGAGTGTGCCAGCGTCAGTGTGCCAGGCGGCGTGCTAGTGGGGGGAAGGGCCCGCTCTTGGAGGGGCCCTGTCCGAATACGCTGGCGATGTGGGGGGCGGTGTCACTAGTGACCGCCTGGTGAGGTCTTGATGCTGTGGCATCGTTGACCTCTCCGGGCCCCCTTTTTCCGGGGGATACAGTCCCTTCAGTGGGTCTGGGTCTTCCTTCGCGCTCCGCTGCTACGGCCTTGCCACGGGGTTGAGTTTGCTCTTGACCCCGTGATTTTGGGGGCAGTAATGAGGTTTGTTCCTTCCGTTCGTTCCCTGGAGTCATGCGGGTTGTGCGTGTGCGTAGTCGTGGGGTCAAGCCACAGTCTGCTCACCCTGTGCGTTGAGTTGCTCGAGTTTCTCTTCGCACGGTCGGATCCGTCTCCCTCCCGTCCTCCAATAGAGAGGGTATCCTCCATTAGGGAGGGTCGGGGGGCTCGGTCCTCTCCGGTCTGATGGTTGTGGGGGGCCTCAGCGGGGTACATTTGTCGAGCTTTTAGCTCCCGCTCAGCTCCTGTTATGCAATATGACGCTGAGCGGAAGCTAGCATGATATAGAACGTAAGGTTATGAATATAACCAAGTTCTATGAATGCTAGTGACGCTCAGCGTCTAGACACCACTGCGGCCCTTGATTTTTCATTGTTGTGAAATTTTTTGGGGAGGAGATGAATGTGTGGCCCCACCCCTGCTTATATAGGTAGCAGATGGGGGTGTGGCCAGACGGATGTTGGTATGTAAAGGTACATTTTGAAATGTATTCAGTGCATATACACTGAAGCGAGATATATGCAATATGACGCTGAGCGTCACTAGCATTCATAGAACTTGGTTATATTCATAACCTTACGTTAACCCTTTCACTACCACATTATATACAAGGTTAACCCTTTTCCCTACCACACTACAGACTACACTACTAACTGTCTGTAGTGTGGTAGTGAAAAGGGTTAACCTTCTATAGTGTGGTAGTGAAAGGGTTAACCTTTTGTGATGTGGTAGTGAAAGGGTGGAGACATTTACAATTAATTAGCGGCGGATAGCGTGGCGGAAAATGCTACATTTGATTGGACGTGTCAGGCATCGACGTCCGGAGGATCAGACTCGGCAAGGGCAAGAGTGGAGGTGAGCACAATCATATATAGAATAGAATGTTTTTATATCAACAAAGATTTGAAAAACAGATTGAGTTGAATTGGCAGAGTGCAAAAGGCCAGTTGGATTCTGCTTTGCTCAGAAATGTGGTCACACTTTCTTGGTGTGGTCTTCTAGGCCAGGGTATATATTTGTAATGTATTATTATTATTATTTCTTTCTTTCTTTTTTCACTTTGCTCCTATATCCTCAATTTCGTTATGCCAATTCCCTTCCTGGTCGCTGCGCTACCTTCCTGTCAATCTGTGGAGGTGGAGGGTGTAGAGTAGACTGTGTAGACCACCATGCCTCCTCCGATACATGTGGAGTCGCCAACCACTTCTTTTCACCTGACAGTGAGGAGTTTCACTGGGAGAGCGTAACACACGCAGAGGGTCACGCTCCTCATCTCCCCCAGATCCCCTCCCTGCCGAACAGGCACCCTGACAGCTATTTCAACGACCAGGACCCCACCGGCTTCACTGCCAATTGTGTTCGTAGGGACCAGTGGTGCCACTGCTGGGAATAAAAAAATTTGAAACACCAACTGTTGTCTGTGCCAATCCATCCAAAGAACGGCTGCAAATAGGTTTGAGCCATAGTTTTAGGCTGTGATCATATTGGACGGCATTTTTCAACACACCTGCACCTTTTTCTTATTATAGTTTTCACTGGTTTTGTTATGACAGGCGCACGTCTCCTCCAAACTACACGCCTCGCATTTTTGAAGCAACGCTTTTTCGGGAGCTCTCAGTTGAAAACATTACAACTTTAGCCATGGAGCGCACCGATGCCAATGTCAACTTTGAATTTTTAAAGATCTTATAAAAGAAAGATACTTTTTTTTTTTTTAAACAATCTTATTTCAAAGAGTTCTGTACAACTACAATATAGATGAAATGTTATATATTTTTATAAACAGACAATACAAAATAAAAACAAGTTTTTTTAACCACCCCCCCAAACTGAAATAATAACTGTAAGAACAGTTTCCCATGAATATATATATATACACACAAACATACATATACATACATGTATATAATATATACACCAAAACAATTATAAAGTTTCCAACAAACTTGTTTGTACGACCAGGTCTTGACCATGACGGAGATATAAACAGCAACGCCTGGACCAGGGTCTAGTGCAGGCATACGACACGAAGCCTACCCACCTCTTCCTCTGATCAGAGTACTCCTATCTGCTCTAATGACTAATGAAATAAAAAGGAAGCGGGTGTCACAGCAGCACATCCATATTTTACATCCCCCCTCAGCTCTCTCCCCACCCCCCTCGGCTCTCCCCCCAGCCTCACTCTCCATCGGGACTGCAATTACTCTTAATATCTCCTCACTATCAGTCACTCTGTTTTTCCTAGAGCCAGTTATCTCACTGCAGAGCCAGTGTATTATCTCTTGTTGTCGTCCTCCGCTATCTTCCGCCAGTCTCCGTTCCCTCTCCAAACCACGAGGACCGCCAAGGTCTCCACAGATCGCGTCACCGAACCTCTGCATCTGGTTCCAATCCCATGCAATTAACCAGGCCAGCTTGGGAATGTTGTCCTCTTTTACATTCCCCCTCCTCTCTCTCTCTCTCTCTCTCTCTCTTTCCATCTCTCATCTTCTTCTCTGTCCACAGCTCATTGGAAGATGGTCATTCTTTTTCATGTCCTGTCCCTCAAATCAAAACAATGTACAACTTCATCCAAGCTTTGGGTCGGCCACTGCACTGATGTCCGTGAGGATATGACTCTTACTGATGTTAGTGAGGATATGACTCTTACTGATGTTAGTGAGGATATGACTCTTACTGATGTTAGTGAGGATATGACTCTTACTGATGTTAGTGAGGATATGACTCTTACTGATGTTAGTGAGGATATGACTCTTACTGATGTTAGTGAGGATATGACTCTTACTGATGTTAGTGAGAATATGACTCTTACTGATGTTAGTGAGGATATGACTCTTACTGATGTTAGTGAGGATATGACTCTTACTGATGTTAGTGAGGATATGACTCTTACTGATGTTAGTGAGAATATGACTCTTACTGATGTTAGTGAGGATATGACTCTTACTGATGTTAGTGAGGATATGACTCTTACTGATGTTAGTGAGGATATGACTCTTACTGATGTTAGTGAGGATATGACTCTTACTGATGTTAGTGAGGATATGACTCTTACTGATGTTAGTGAGAATATGACTCTTACTGATGTTAGTGAGGATATGACTCTTACTGATGTTAGTGAGAATATGACTCTTACTGATGTCAGTGAGGATATGACTCTTACTGATGTTAGTGAGGATATGACTCTTACTGATGTTAGTGAGAATATGACTCTTACTGATGTCAGTGAGGATATGACTCTTACTGATGTTAGTGAGGATATGACTCTTACTGATGTTAGTGAGAATATGACTCTTACTGATGTTAGTGAGGATATGACTCTTACTGATGTTAGTGAGAATATGACTTTTACTGATGTTAGTGAGGATATGACTCTTACTGATGTTAGTGAGGATATAACTCTTACTGATGTTAGTGAGGATATGACTCTTACTGATGTTAGTGAGGATCTGACTCTTACTGATGTTAGTGAGGATATGACTCTTACTGATGTTAGTGAGGATATGACTCTTAGTGATGTTAGTGAGGATATGACTTTTACTGATGTTAGTAAGAATATGACTCTTACTGATGTTAGTGAGAATATGACTTTCACTGATGTTAGTGAGAATATGACTCTTACTGATGTTAGTGAGAATATGACTTTTACTGATGTTAGTGAGGATATGACTCTTACTGATGTTAGTGAGGATATGACTCTTACTGATGTCAGTGAGGATATGACTCTTAGTGATGTCAGTGAGGACCCCTAAGACAGAATGGTGGAGGTTTTGACACAAAATAATGATCATGATTAATTTACAAATTGCAGGAGAGAAAATATTCCATAGTTCACAAGAAAAAAAAAGCACCAGAGATTATTGACATGATGATGCATTCACATATCTTTTCACACCCTCCCCCAGAGAGGGAGAACCGCCGCTCTAAAGCACTGAGGGTAAATCATTCCAATCAAACGGGGAATTATGATTCTGTCTTCGACCTGAGAGAGCCGCTAGAGAAAGACACCACAAAGTAAAAATTAAAGAGATATTGCAACAATAATTTATCCAACCAAAATAGCAAATGCCAGAAGTGCAGATATTATTTAAATTGTGTGTACATAGCAGATGTATTTATGCAGTCTGGTCTGCGGGTCTGCAGAAGTCATGTTGTGTTTTCCTTGGTAACCCTACAATAACCATCTGAGAAGTCTTTTTATTCTGCGCTGAAATGGCTGCCCCCCCTCCCCCCACCCCCACCACATCTCCCTGCTCCGTTAGGCCATAAATCCTGGGCCTTCAGTGCGGAGCGCTCCAAAGAAATTGGACGCCAATAGCCTGAGGAGAAGAAGGCTGAGAAAGAGACGGAAGTTCCTTATGTTTCCGGAGGTTTATTTTATTTTTTGCTAAGCTGGGGCACAATCCTCAGCATAGCCTTCCTGGAGCTGTGTTCCCAAGCAGAGCAGGTCAACAGGTCCAGTTGAGACGCACCAGAGGTTTATCCACAGTGAAGCGCTGAGAACAGCCAGTGACAGCTTTATGCGACCACCACGATTTACAGCCAAGCTGAATCTAGTTCTTCAGTGTCTGGTTGATGATTTTTGAATGACACATGCATTATTTTGTTTTACAGTGCCAAACCCTTTGATTTATTATTATTATTATTATTATTATTATTATTATTATTATTATTATTATTATTATTATTATTATTATTATTATTATTATTATTATTATTATTATTATTATTATTATTATTATTATTATTATTATTATTATTATTATTATTATTATTATTATTATTATTATTATTATTATTATTATTATTATTATTATTATTATTATTATTATTACCAGTGTTATCATTATATCATTATGATGATGATGATGATGATGATGATGATGATGATGATGATGAAGATGATAATGGTTATTATGATTATTATTATTATTATTATTATTATTATTATTATTATTATTATTATTATTATTATTATTATTATTATTATTATTATTATTATTATTATTATTATTATTATTATTATTATTATTATTATTATTATTATTATTATTATTATTATTATTATTATTATTATTATTATTATTATTATTATTATTATTATTATTATTATTACTATTATTATTATTACCAGTGTTATCATTATATCATTATTATGATGATGATTATTATTATTACCAGTGTTATTATTATATTATTATTAGTATGATGATGAGGATGATAATGATTATTATTATTATTATTATTATTATTATTATTATTATTATTATTATTATTATTATTATTATTATTATTATTATTATTATTATTATTATTATTATTATTATTATTATTATTATTATTATTATTATTATTATTATTATTATTATTATTATTATTATTATTATTATTATTATTATTATTATTATTATTATTATTATTATTATTATTATTATTACTACCAGTGTTATCATTATATCATTATTATGATGAGGATGATGAGGATGATTATTATGACCAGTGTTGTCACTATAATTATTATACACATATATTATAATTATAACTATATTTTCTTTCCTGAAAATCTTGGGACCAAAATTAAGCCAAAGATTAGCAGAATCTATATATTTTATACGCAGAAAGCAGGGTGGCATACATGATGTTTTCCGCCGGCAAAACAGTTGAGAATGTGTACATTAGGACAGAATATGCCTGCCTGTTAAAATGGGCTCATGCATAATGAGTGTTCCAGCAGCTATATACACACATACCTTTCTCTCCACACCGCCCGCGGAGCAGACATCAGCCACGCACCACTTTTAATGATCCCTTTACAACTGAAGTTCAGCCGTGTTTGTTTGGTTTGGACGCCCATCGCCTGCAAAATGCAAGGGTCCCCTTTTTGCCTTTCATCCATTGCCAAGGCTCCACACTCTTCCTCTTAACTCAAGTGGCTGGTAATTTAGTATGGAGTTTGTGTATTTGTCTAACGCCGGCAGCCCTGGGCTTTGAGCATAAATTATGCAGAACCAGTGTATTTTATTTAAAACAGCTAGTAGGAGATTTTTAACTGGTTATGAAACCTGTCTCAATCCAACACTGATGTCTCTATATGACCTACATAAGGAGACGAGACCATCAGCGAGAAGATTGGCTATTTCTACATAGTCATTTTAGATGCCTGTCCCTGGGACACATTTCCCCTGCAAAATATCCAAACTATTTATGGCACGCTGACCGGAAGAGCCTAATAATTCCATTTTCCCAGGCCAAAGTTAGTAGATAGAGATTTCTTCTTTAGAGAATTTCATTTTTGACATTATATTTTGTGGTTATGGCTGATACTGGATCAGCAAAGTGAAGAAAACTAATTTGACAAAAGGCTTTTAAGCTGAAAGGGACAGTGATGGAGAAGGAAAACACACAGTCAACCTTGGTCTGTCATTCAACAGATGGAGTCAAGTGTTCCTTTATTACTCCCCTTGGGGAAATTCAAGTGTCATAGATGCAGACTCAAATAAAATAAAATCAAATTTATTTGTAAGGACCGACAACACACGTTAATGTCCCCATGGGCCAAACACGTCTTCTTTAAACAAGTCAAGAAGAAACATAACAATAAGTCAAGAACAAAACAAGAACACCATAAGGTCCAACAAATTTTAAATAAATGCAAAATAAATGAATGAATGCAAACACTCCCAGACATACCCTACGCGAAGGTAAGGAAAAACTCACTAAAACCTAGCAATAGGAAAAAGATGCACCACAGGCAGTGTGGAGGAGAGAAACCTTAGAAGGGCCATTCAAGGGGGGATTTCCCTTCTTAGATGTCGGTGATAGTAGTGTTGCAGACGGACAGTTGGTAAGCATGCACTCATGTGTGTAGTGAAACACAGATGAGTGCATGCAATAGTAACTGAACATTTTGAAAAACTTAAGATAGAGCTGATAGCGATAGCAACTGAACATTTTGAAAGATTAAAGATAGAGCCGATAGTGGATCTATTTGAGGCACAGGGGCGGCGCAAAGAGGGTCGCATCCTCCCCGTCTTAATAGACCTTAGACCTACTCCTATCCGAGCTCCGGGAGGGTCATCAAAGAGAAGTCGCCTATTCTCAGTCCTTGCCCCACAATGGTGGAATGAACTACCCACCCCAGTTAGGACAGCCGAAACTCAGCTGATAGAGTTGTACCCTTCCTGATGTCTTGTCGTACAGAACTTGTAAGTCGTTTTGGATAAAAGCGTCAGCTAAATGACTAAATGTAAATGTAAATGTAAATAGGGGGTTACTGGTAGGATATGTAGTAATAATAATAGAAGACAGAACAAAGTGCAAGTAGTAATGCTTAGAGTAGATGACAGAGTACAGCAACTTGCAATGGGCCTGGTCTACAAGATACACTACGCGACCAAGGTACCCATGTACATGTCAAAATACTTCCCAAAGGTCAGTGAATACCACGATCACAACACCAGAGGGAGCTCCACAAATCATGTTAAACCCAGATTCGGCTCAAACAAGGGACTAAACACGTTTCGCAATTATGCCACATCAATGTGGAACGCCCTACCCAAAGCTGTAAAGGAATGTGAATCACTACTACCCACTTTCAAAAACGCCTACGGGAGACTGCAATTCGAAACTGGCCCCTACAAATGTCCTAACCCAGTTGTACAGTAAATGACCAAGTATGGCTTTGTCAGTATTCCAATGTACAGTGTACAGTGTCCCCCCTACCCAACCCCCCCCCCCCCCACCTCCAATGTACAGCCCCCACCCACCCACCCAACCCCACCCAACCTCCCCCAATGTACAATTTCTATGTCAAATGTATATACACTCTTTTTCTGGACACTTTTTGTATCACAAACAGTACTGTATTTGCAAATCTGATATGTCATAAATGTATAGATGTAGCAGTACTGTCTATCTGTTTGTCATGTATGTCATATATGTTCTGATTAATTGAAAATGGGGGACCCTGATGTAAACAAGACGAAAGTCTTTCTCTGGTCTGCATCCCCTTAACAATTGTATGTATTGAGCTGTACTGTACTGTACCCATTCTGCAATCTGTTAATACACTTTTCAATCAATCAATCAATCAATCAATCAATCAATCAATCAATCAATCAATGCTAATAGTGATGGCAGTAGTAGTAGTAGTAGTAGTAGTAGTAGTAGTAGTAGTAGTAGTAGTAGTAGTAGTAGTAGTAGTAGTAGTAGTAGTAGTAGTAGTAGTAGTAGTAGTAGTAGTAGTAGTAGTAGTAGTAGTAGTAGTAGTAGTAGTAGTAGTAGTAGTGAACAGTAGTGAGTGGCAGGATTCAATCAGACAGTAGTAATAGTGATGATGATACGGTACATTCAAACCGTATAACACTCGGCACCAGAGTCCATACAGTGTTTATTATTAAGAGTAAAATAGTCCTAACAGTGTTTATTAAGAGTCAGATAGCCCTAACAGTGTTTATTATTAAGAGTCAGATAGCCCTAACAGTGTTTATTATTAAGAGTCAGATAGTCCTAAGTGTTTATTATTAAGAGTCAGATAGTCCTAACAGTGTTTATTATTAAGAGTCAGATAGTCCTAACAGTGTTTATTATTAAGAGTCAGATAGTCCTAACAGTGTTTATTATTAAGAGTCAGATAGTCCTAACAGTGTTTATTATTAAGAGTCAGATAGTCCTAACAGTGTTTATTATTACCATGTGGGGTACCGCCATCGGGCCGACGTGCCCGTGGGCGGAATGCACAAAGTCACAGCAATTTGCGAGCGTCTAGTGACTCTGGACTGCATTTTTCGCTGGACATATAAATTACCGTTCGAAAGATGCATTTGTTGCCGTTCAATTGGCAACTCACTCTACCAAATCCGTACCTCGGTTCTCGAGTTACATGACGATATGTCAGGTGAGCATCTTTATACGTGCAGCGTGTCAGATGACCACCAATCACCACCCACCACTCCAGATGCTCCAGAACTGCCAATCATCCATTGATGGTGAAAATTATTGGTCAGCGTTGTAGCCAATGAGTGTACCTTTCCAACGATACCCCACGTGGGGGCGGGGGGGGGGGGGGGGGTGCAAATAAGGGATCTAGGTGAAAGTTGACGAGCGAAAACCAGAAATGAATCACACTTCAGAAGGAACAGCCGTGGATGAGGAAATGGATTTTGGAGAGTTTTTTTTTGTCGCTGGTTATACTGGGACTTCTCTCAAAGACCAATTTCTGAACGGATTTTTATAATAGACCTGTGCTACATAAGACTTCAGGCTATGGAACCGCAGTGTTTTCCAGCTTATACCTATATATTTATTTTTTATATTGCAACCACTACAGAAAATTTGAGTACACAAGTTCAAGTTCAACTCATATTCATACCTCTGTTACTCTAGTCTATTTCATTAGCACTAAAAGTGATTTCCCGTATTGCATTAGTAACATCAGAATGTTATCTTTCAAAAGAGACCAGGCTCATGCATGTGCTATAAGTATAAAGCATTATTTTTGTTTTATACACTTTTCTGGGTGCCTGTTAAGAGGTTAAGAGTCAGATAGTCCTAACAGTGCTTATTATTAAGAGTCAGATAGTCCTAACAGTGCTTATTATTAAGAGTCAGATAGTCCTAACAGTGCTTATTATTAAGAGTCAGATAGAACAGTTCTCAAGTTATCCAACAATTGGCAGCAGTCCTTGCCCACGGTTGTGTAGCCTGATGGCTTCTGACATGAAGGACTGGCAGAGGCAGTTTGTGGTGTGTCGTGGGGGGATAAGTATATGGCTGAACGTGCTCCTCATCCCGGCTAGCTCCTCATAGAGGGGGTGGAGGGGTTCTCCAGTATAGCATCCAGCTTTTTCTCTGCCACCACCTCTAGGTTGACCAGCTCGACTCCAACTACGGAGCTAGCCTTCCTTACCAGCTTGTGGGATTTGAGAGGGATTTAAAACCGATCTCGAACTGGCCCTCTTCCTTTTTGACAGGTATATAATATGTCTATTTTCTTACGTCAACATCTTTACGTCACAAGGCAGAGGTGCTTGTGGAAAATGCAGTCTTCATTCCATGGGAAACACTACAGTTTTTACCCACAGGGGCCACCAGAAACATTGCAAAATGAAAGTTCCCAGTATCTCCTTTAAAATGTATTAGCACAGCTCATAGGCGTGGGTTGTTTGCCAATGGAAACACATGACAGGGGGAAGAAACGTGTGTGTGTGGGGGGGGGGGGCACCATGGATGGAGCTGTGAGTCTGCTCCTCCCCCACTGCTCTCCAGGAGAAGATTAATAGTTAATGGAAGGCCTTTAGGCAGTGGAAATGCCCACTGCGGCCCTTCTCCCAAATGGGGGAAGCAGTGCTTATTGTCGCAGTATCAGACCCTCCAAGCCCCCCCCCCCCCAATACATTTCCTAAGCCCTCGAATCCCACCCTCATTACCTAAGCAAGAAAAACACAGACTACATTTGGCACATGTGTTTGGGAGTACCTGTTCTATATGTTACACATCGTTTATGGCACCGGCGGCTAATTCCTGTACACGCCAATGTGAGCCCCCTCTTTCCCTCGCCCGCTCCTCGCCTCGTGTGATCTTTAAATAGAAAAGGAGTCAGGTCAATTCTTCAAATGTGCCACAGCGTATTATCTCTGGCAGGGAGGAGGGGGGGGCGAGTCGAATCCGCCTGGCAATTAACTCGGGGGGCTCGGCGCCGCCACGCAAATCATCGGCCTCGCTCAGGAACGGGCGGATTTCTCTCTAGGCAATTAGCCTCCTTCATTAATTAAAAATTCTAATCAGGATGTCGGATCGATAGCGCGTGTTGTACGTCACGGTGCCGGCGGCTCATCCGAGGGAAGCTGCGTCTCGCTTTCGAGGAACATATCGACAAAACGGTGGAGCCGCACAGCGACGTGAAGGATTGGAGTCTCGAGTCTCAGAGATTGGCATTCGTATAAATCTCCTTGACGGTACAGCAGGGCACACAGGGACATATTATGTGGCGTTCAAAATAAACTGTACAGTATATCATAGCCTGCGTTCAGATTCTGTGTAAACTGACTCTATAAACAAATCCACTATGAAGACTACGGCTTCGGGTTTTGTGCCGCATAGGTTGGATTGATATAGAAAATCCACACCTAAATACGACGTGAAATTAATTAGTGTCGGTTAGCAGGGAATTTGGTTCATTTTGTTCATTTGTTACAAGGGATTACTGAGGTGGAAACAGAAACAGCAGCAGTAGCAGCTCAAATGGCTGCAGGAATTACTTTCATTATAACTTAGGGTACTTAACATTGTAATTGCAGGAAAAGTTGTGACTGGCTGGAAAGTATAAAGAGAAATTTTTGCTCAATTTAAGTAGCCCATCAATAATTGAGGCACTTAGTCTCCTCTGGTATTGGTCAGCCTCGACCCTTACCTCACTTAAGGTAGCCACTCACAGCGACCCTTGGGTCCAATTATTCTTGTGCTGAAACAAAGTGCCTTTTCCATGAGCCCTCGGTGACACACGTGGGTATACACACACATACACACACACACACACACACACACACACACACACACACACACACACACACACACACACACACACACACACACACACACACACACACACACACACACACACACACACGCACTCACACACACACACACACACACACACACACACACACACACACACACACACACACGCACACACACACACACACACACACACACACACACACACACACACACACACTCACGCACACACACACACACACACACCGAGTGAACACATGACACAATGGAAGAAAAAAAACGCCAGAGACACTGTAGTTTGTATGCCAGCACATTCTGATACTGTTCAGTTTTGTTTGTGGTCTTGTGGTTGTGATTTGACTGAGTAAATATGTTCAGAAAATGTGTCTCTTGCTCTCGGGTCAATTCGGGAGGGATGTGAAGTCAGTTTACACCCCACAGTAATCCGGCAAAGACCTAATATTTCCGTCTCATTAGTGAGGGGTAAAAAAACAACCAGCCATTTTGAAGAAAGCATGAGAGCCGTATGTTCCTGCTGAATCATTTCAAAGGGGTCCAATGACAAAGTGCCACGGGGGACTTGTTCATCAGTCGGGACATATATCACTATATAGTTGTGTTTATCTACCAGATCATGTGGTTATACTGGGGGATTTTGGGGGAGGGGAGGGATGAAGCCTTTGGCCACAGGAAATGATTCAACAGACCACAGGTGTTACGTCCCGTTTTGTGCAGGAAGTGTCCTGAGGAAGCGCCTCGCCGCGTAACATTATAGCACTGTGCTGCCTGGTGTTGATTGACACACCGAATAATCCTGGAGTAAAGCATCAGAGAGCATGGCCCTCCTCACTTCAGTTTGCACCCCTCTGGCTCAAACCTCCGCCTGGTCTCTCCTGTCCTCGTGAGACCCAACCCCCCCCCCCCCAAATGCCACCGCGCAAATCATCAACCAATCCCAAGCATCGCTGGGGTATGTCAACAAGAGAGTGTTTAAACTAATTTTGAGTTGTGTTTAAAGGAACACCACCGCCACCTTGATCTCCTGCAGCCGGCACTGGCATTTTTGTTTGGGTCCACGTTGATGGACAGGACAGGGAGTCGCGGGGGTGTCGGAGTTGTATTTCTTTATTTCTTTTAACAAGCGAGAGAGTGAGACGCTCGATAAACATTAACAGCGCTTCAGGCGAGAGGGCGACGCTCTCTAAACGTTAACAGGGCTTCAGACGAGGGGACGACACTCTCTAAACGTTAACAGCGCTTCAGACGAGAGTGAGACGCTCTCTAAACGTTAACAGCACTTCAGACGAGAGTGAGACGCTCTCTAAACGTTAACAGCGCTTCAGGCGAGAGGGTGACGCTCTCTAAACGTTAACAGCGCTTCAGACGAGAGGGCGACGCTCTCTAAACGTTAACAGCGCTTCAGACGAGAGGACGACACTCTCTAAACGTTAACAGCGCTTCAGACGAGAGTGAGACGCTCTCTAAACGTTAACATCGCTTCAGACGAGAGGACGACACTCTCTAAACGTTAGCATCGCTTCAGACGAGAGGACGACGCTCTCTAAATGTTAACAGCGCTTCAGACGAGAGGACGACGCTCTCTAAACGTTAACAGCGCTTCAGACGAGAGGGCGACGCTCTCTAAACGTTAACAGCGCTTCAGACGAGAGTGAGATGCTCTCTAAACGTTAACAGCGCTTCAGACGAGAGTGAGATGCTCTCTAAACGTTAACAGCGCTTCAGACGAGAGGGCGACGCTCTCTAAACGTTAGCATCGCTTCAGGCGAGAGGTTGACGCTCTCTAAACGTTAACAGCGCTTCAGACGAGAGGACGACACTCTCTATACGTTAACATCGCTTCAGGCGAGAGGACGACGCTCTCTATACGTTAACATCGCTTCAGGCGAGAGGTTGGCGCTCTCTATACGTTAACAGCGCTTCAGGTAAGAGGACGAGACTCTCTAAACGTTAACAGCGCTTCAGGCGAGAGGACGACGCTCTCTAAACGTTAACAGCGCTTCAGGCGAGAGGGTGACGCTCTCTAAACGTTAACAGCGCTTCAGGCGAGAGGACGACACTCTCTAAACGTTAACAGCGCTTCAGGCGAGAGGACGACACTCTCTAAACGTTAACAGCGCTTCAGGTAAGAGGACGACACTCCGTAACATTTGTTTCACATGTTCGGGAGAATCGATGTTTATATCTTCTCTGATGGCCGGCGCGGTGGCTTTAATTAGGCCCAAAGGAGGACCATTGATCTGGTGTTTCTCAAATCAAATACGATTTGGCCGACGGAACATGCCGGAGTTTGTGCCTTCCCTCTCATTTCCCAGAGCAGGAAATGAGACCAGATTGTCTAAATTCATGTGTTACGTCCTTTTCTTTTCAAAATTATTTCTTACAGTTGTACATATGGAGAATATTTATACTAGGGGCACTGGCACTTGTAAAGCCTTTGTGTTTCCCAGAAAAAAAATTATTATATTATTTTCCAACTTGTATTTTCAAGCAATCATTCTGCGTAGGCTTTTTTTTGTTGTTGAATTAAAGTAACACGCCAACATTATAGGCAGACAAGAAGATGGATACCTATTTCCTCTCTGTGCGTTCAGTAGAATCCGGCTGTGATAGCCTGGCTTAGCACAAATTAAAGGAAGCAGATACGGACCAGCTAGCCTAGCTGTTAGCCAGAAACACCTCTCCCGGGGGTCTTAAGCTAGACTAGTGGTCTGTATCCGCTTCCATTGACTTGTGCTATGCTAGGCTATCTTGCAGCCATATACAGTAGCTTTCTACTGAAGGATATTGGTATATCTATGGGAAAGTGCATTTCTGTTATGATGGGGTTGCTAAATGAAGGTGAGAACACAGTTTGCAGAGAGGGAACGGAGGCAGAGACGAGGAGCAAAGCAATACAAACAAAATACTAGAGCTACTTACAAAACACCTCTCTATACAAAACAACAAAGCAAGAAAGACGACAGGAGACACGACGGGCAGGGGAACACCGAGGACTTGGAGGAAATGACGCCACAAACATCTCAACAACCACAGGCAATAAATACAGACCCTAATTAACGCTAATTAGTAATGGACGACAGCTGGGGGAAGAAAGGCATAAGAACTACCACAACAATCAACACAACAGGAACTAGGACTAAGCTATACAACACACAGAATCAGAGATACAAACACAGAGAACAACCTAAACAGATAACAATTGTAATATCAACAATAAATGCAATGACAGAATACTGTTAAGGATATTTATCATCACAGCGTGCATCAATTGTTTGTGACCACTAGAGGGTGGTAGGAGACCATTGTTCACTTCATGTCCGTGGTGTTCTCTCTCCCAGGTCTGACCTGACCTGGGAGTGCTGTGGTGTTCTCTCTCCCAGGTCTGACCTGACCTGGGAGTGCTGTGGTGTTCTCTCTCCCAGGTCTGACCTGACCAGGGCCCCGTTCCCCGTACCTGGATAACTGAGTTAGCCGGATAACTTTCGGTCAAGCCTGACTTAAGCCGGACCTTCCCATTCCCCGACGCGCGATTGTCTAAATCACCATGACAACAGATCAAAAAGTTTGAGCCTGGTCGAGAGCAGGGTTAAGTTCAAGTTAGCCGGATGAACCATGGCCACGCCCCCGCAAAGAAGTGACAGCTCGTTTCCTGAAATGATTCTCACAGTCTAGGATCTGCATTATACCATTCTGAATTACGTTTTTGTGCTCCATTCTTCCAGAGGGGGCTTTTGAAATGTAAAATAGACCCAAAATGCTGATACTAAATTCACTTTGTCCTAAATAATGCACGTTATATATACCGTGGCGCTCGCTAGGTGCGATGTACACATTATGTGGTTATTTTAACAACGCGCAGCATTGCAAATGTGAATCCCGCGGGGATATCCTTAATGATTGAAACCTATCGCTCGTTTGGCTCTGATTCCTTTCATATTCTCCGCTGTGGATGAGGAGCGAGGAAGGAGAGGAGCGCCTGGATTTTGTTTCATTCAAGCATAAAAATTGAAGTGTCTATGCGTGGATTGTGGATTTTGTGTGATATTGTAACTGGGATTAAAATGTCTGATGAGATGCGCTGTTTGACGGATTTGAGAAATTGAATGAGCCGTTGACGTCACATTAATGCATTTGAGAATAAAGAGATAAAACGTCATTCAAAAGAAAAAATATTCTAAACACGGGTCTCTCGTTCATTAATGTATAAACAATGAATGTATCCCATCTGGCACAGTGGCGCAGCGGTAGTGCTCAATCCTGGCAACCGGGCGACCGGTGTTTGAAACCCCGCGTTTCCAATATAATTTTTTGGAATATAATATTAATGATTATACGCAAAAGTAGCCTAGTTTTAAGTTAAAATATTATAAATCTACATGCATTGAGGATGTCATTCTTTATATAGCTCTCAACGTGCACCAAATTGAATTATTCCTACATTGCAAAAAGAAGGAAAAGACTAGGATTCGAACCCCGGTCGTCTGCGTGAAAGTCAAAAGGACAAATCGTCACACCATAGTGCAGATAAATAAAAAATCCACCATACATCAATCAATGGATAAGAGAGCCGTATCCTTATTCTGAAACAGTTGAACAAATTATTTTCGCTAGCAAGATCTCATTTGATTATTCAATGCATAAACCTACTGCCAGCAGGAACGTTTAAAGAAATATAATCTGATTGATTGGGGTAATGAGGGATTTAAAATTAGCCTATAGATTATGCATTTAACTTGTCGGCAAGGCTATTGAGCCGCCTGCAATCTGTAAAACAATCAATCAATCAATGCCGTTAGAAGATCAGGATTTCTGCGATCTACACCTGCTGTCTTTTCAACTGAAGCGGCCGCGCGCACTTATCCAGAGTCTCAAGTCTGGTTCAAGTTAACGAGACTGAATCAGCGTTCCAGGAACAGGAAAATCCCGGCTTCAAACATCGGGTTAACTGAATCTGGATAATGGGACTCTTGATCGACTTAGTTGAACCAGGTACGGGGAATAGGGCCCTGGGAGTGTGACAGTACCTCCCCCCGAACGGGGGGCTTCCAGACCCCCGAAAATACCGGAGGCTGGGACCCCGGAAAAAAAAACCAGGGCGAGGACCCGGAGAATTGGGGCCGGAAGGCCGAGGAAAAAACCCTGGAGGGGCATAGCAGCCAGGGGGGTCGAAAACGGGCACAGATGCCCGGAGAGGGGGGGTGGGGACTGGAACAGAGGCCCGGAGAGAGGTGGCGGGAAAAGAAACAGGGAGCTGGAGAGGGAAGCCGGAGCTGGGAGCAGAGGCCCGACGAGGGGGGGTGGGGACGGGCACCGAGACCCGGGGAGGGGGGCAGGACCTGGGACCAGAGGGTCGACGAGGGGGGGTGGGGATGGGCACTGAGACCCGGGGAGGGGGGCTGGACCTGGGAACAGAGGCCCGACGAGGGGGGGTAGGGACAGGTGTAGGAGCCCGAGAAGGGGAGCTGGACCCCGGAGCCGGATCCCGGACGAGAGACCCTCCAACCGCCGGACTAGGAACCGGTTCAGGAGAGCCGTAACGGAGGTGCGGCGGCGATGACCCCCGGAGCAGGATCCCACGCAGACCACGGCGAAGACCACGGTGAAGACCACGGTGAGGACCACGGCGAGGACCAGGACGCCGATCACGGCGCAGAGCTGGACCAGACGGGGAGCCAGGATCAGTCGAGGAGCCGGGAGCCGGCACAGCAGCCGGACCAGGTGTAGAGACTGAGCCGAGCGTTGAAGCTGGACCAGCTGTGGAGGCCTTGTTAGCAATACTAGCCTCTGGGGTTAGGCTAACTGTGGGGCCTGGACTCACTGTGGGGGAAATGCTAGTTGAGGACGTCTGGTTAGCTATAGGAGCGAAGCTAACGGGCGGAGCTGTGTTAGCTGGGGACGTCTGGTTAGCTATAGGAGCGGAGCTAACGGGCGGAGCTGTGTTAGCTGTGGACGTCTGGTTAGCTATAGGAGCAGGGCTAACGGGCGGAGCTGTGCTAGCTGTGGACATCTGGTTAGCTATAGGAGCGGAGCTTACGGGCGGAGCTGTGTTAGCTGGGGATGTCTGGTTAGCTATAGGAGCGGAGCTAACAAGCGGAGCTGTGCTAGCTGGGGACGTCTGGGTAGCTATAGGACCGGAGCTAACGGGCGGAGCTGTGTTAGCTGGGGACATCTGGTTAGCTATAGGAGCGGAGCTAACGGGCGGAGCTGTGCTAGCTGGGGACGGCCGGTTAGCTATAGGAACAAAATACTAGAACTACTTACAAAACACCTCTCCATACAAAACAACAAAGCAAGGAAGACAACAGGAGACACGACGGGCAGGGGAACACCGAGGACTTGGAGGAAATGACGCCACAAACATCTCAACAACCACAGGCAATAAATACAGACCCTAATTCACGCTAATTAGTAATGGACGACAGCTGGGGGAAGAAAGGCATAAGAACTACTACAACAATCAACACAACAGGAACTAGGACTAAGCTATACAACACACAGAATCAGAGATACAAACACAGAGAACAACCTAAACAGATAACAATTGTAATATCAACAATAAATGCAATGACAGCATACTGTTAAGTATATTTATCATCACAGCGTGCATCAATTGTTTGTGACCACTAGAGGGTGGTAGGAGACCATTGTTCACCTCATGTCTGTGGTGTTCTCTCTCCCAGGTCTGACCTGACCTGGGAGTGCTGTGGTGTTCTCTCTCCCAGGTCTGACCTGACCTGGGAGTGTGACACATTTCCCAATATGTTGGCATGTTCCTTTACCTAAATAGGGATTGAATGAACTAAAAAAAAATAGTGAATATTTCATTTAAGTTAATTTAATGAAAGAAAAGCCAAAAAGGTTCTAACCCTTTTTTGTTGGTGAATCGACTAAAGTGATGTAAACTGGATCCTTACCACTTTAATTGCCAAACCCGAGATAAGTCGGGTTAACTCGCCATGCGTTGGCTGCCAGACCCGAGATATCTCGGGTTTTGGTCGTTTATTCTTTTATTTGATATTTGTATTCATTATTCATCCAGAGACCTTGGTGTTACCATAGGGAATGAGTCTGAGAACGGCAAAGTGCAATACCGGCCGCATCCAGCGAGACAGCGAACACTTTGAAACCTTATATCTTGGCCTGTGCAATGGTCAAATGTCTCCGGGCGCAGTTTTCTGGGAGAGAGACAAGAAGATAGATGCCAGGTTCCTCTCTGTGCGTTCAGTAGAAAGGTATCTGGCTGCACCTTAGCCTAGCTTAGCACAATGAATGGAAGCGGACAGTGCCGGTTAGCCTTTGGGAGAGGTGTTAGTTGGACAATGCCTAGGCTAACCGGCACTGTCCGCTTACATTCATTGTGCTAAGCTAGGCTAACGTGCAGCCAACTAGCTAACGTGCTTTCTACTGAACGCAAGGAGAGGAAACTGGTATCTATCTTCTTGTCTCTCTCTGTAGAAGACGATAAGATAATTTTCCCAAATGTTGGCGTGTTCTTTTAACGACTGCTCGCGTGCGGAGTTCGTTTGTGCCTGACAAAGTTATCAGTAAAGGCAGAGATGAAAATGTTGGCGTATTCCTTTAATAAAGCCACATTCTCTTTTACGTGCAGTGGTGGGAGGTTCTCGTTGCGAATCAACCCTGTTGTCCGACTTCATTTGTGTTGAATTTACAGCCGCTGCTGATAGCGTGTAGCGTGTCAGCTATCGGCGCATTGCAGTGACGGGTCCTATTGACGATACACAGAGCCGCGGAGCGGGGAGGGTCGGCAGAGGGAGGGCTATGCGGCAGCGTACTGACTCATACCCCGGCGCTGTTGAAATGAATCTGCTACAGTTCACCGTGATTCAGACTGAATTATTTGTTTTCGCTCCTAAAAGACTCGGCTGCTGGGATCTCCCTCGTCACGTTAATCTATGACCTCCACCGCGAAGAAGAAGAAGTTCTCCTCGAGAAAGAGAAGAGAGGAACGGAAGGAAAAAAACAGCCGTGGCCCACTAAACTTCTTTTTACATTGGAGAATGCGAGCGAATGGTATAAACAGACGAGTGGCTACGAACCAGGAGGTACTGAACTGTCAGAATGTCAGCGCCGGTGGGAATGAATCCAAACATTTACGCTCCTTCGAAATGAACAAGTTTCTGTCCCTGTGCCCCCCCCTCGTTTTTAACCTATGTCCTCCTCCTCCTGCTCGTAGTGTGGCGGGGGGACGGAGCAGTACAGCGGCTGCACAGCCTTTCCCCTCACTGCGGTGCTTCACGTAGACCTGACACGTTGTAAACCGGGGGGGCGTGGTGGGGTGGGGGTCGGCTTTACCCCCTGTGGACCGCGCCAGCTGTTTCCAATCCCTACGCGAAGTCTGAGGTGAGGGCTGTTTACATTACTATCGGTGCATATCAGTGACACAAGCGAAAATTGTTTTGTAAGAAATGGTACAAAAATTCCAACCTCAGATAGAAAGAGAGAGAGAGAGGTAAAAGAACACGCGTCCTTGGTGTTTTTTAGAAGTGGCTTGAGCCATCGCTGGAGAAATTCCTTCAGACATAACATGGTTTTATGACTAAGGGGCACTGGCCTATGAAACTGTCTGAGCTTGACATTCTCCAGCGTACTGGTCCGGGCTGTGCGTGCACGGGGGGGGGGGGGGGGGGGGCGTGCTCTTCAGATTTGTGTCATATCCAAGTTCCCAGACACACTGATTGTTATCTATGGGGGGGAAAGCCATTTTGTGCCCAGCCGCTAACAAGGTTAGCCGTGCCGCGGCTGTCACTTACATGGTGACGAGTGAGGTCACGAGCGCCACTGTAACCCTGAGCGAAACAGATCGAGGGATGATTTCCAAACGGGCCTCAAAATGGGCCTCCAACCGGGACGACGCAGACGGCCGGACTGACGATGCTTTCACCATGTCAGAACCCAGGTCTTCTGCGGAGCTGGGATTTTTTTTAATTTCAAACCTTTATTTCAACGATTACATGACATACGTCTTACATTGAAAACAACACAAAACAATTAGCCTGTGCAGTTATCTCTTAACGAGGGTCGCTTTACTCACCACAATTAAACCAAAAAGCCACAATTATAACTACGCTTGAATATGAATGGAAGTCTAAAATGTGTTCCTTGGAAAGCGAGCGTGTGTTCATATCCAAAACGATTACATAGAAAGTGGAATTCGACTATTCTGAATGACTCATCTAATTAAATAATTGAGAATCCAATTCGAATGATTGAGAGATTTCCCTTCATACTCGCTCTAAAGCGGCGCCAGTAACCTGCAAAGCCACTGTTAGTAACACTAAGGAGTCAAAGGAAACAATATTAGAGGGAGAAGAAATCTAAAATAGAGGACATTAATGTAATGAGGGGGATACTTAACATAATTGGATGGCATTGGGGAACGGGGAATGAGTATTATTTGATAAATTAAAGATGGTGAAGTATCGCAGCCATGACTTATTCCTTCCATTTGGATTAGAATTCCGACACAAGTTACAACTGTCCGTGGAAACCAGCCGATGTTTATGTCGCCTGAGGTAGGTAAATAAGGGAGAAGAGGCGCTTGGAGATTACTTATGCATTGAATTGCCGGTGGAACCTTGGTTACATCCTTAGACTGTGACACACACTTGGAGGGTAATTGCCGTTTCATTGGGTAGGCCTTTGTCTCAACTCATTTGACTTTCAGCCAGTACTTATCAAAGAGCAACTGTAAGTCGCAAATAATCTCTCTCTCTCTCTTTCTTCTCCTTGAAAACCACATTAGGGGTGTGTATGGCGACTATCCAAACATTTATGGAGTCACCGAGAGACTAAACCGGGGAAACAATTCTACCTGCCAGACGCGCCGATTGTCATGAAATCACTGCTCCAGGATACTGCGTTTGGTTACTTTATTGCGATTAAAAGCAGTTGATATAGTAACGTCATTAAAAGCAAATCACAGCTTGATTGGATATTGTGTAACGTGCGGTTAGCAAAGTATGACTTCCCCGTTCACTCCCTCACCATTTCAATACCTGAAACCCGCCGGTGAACAGCTGACTTTTACTCATACTACTACACCACGTGACCCATTTGTGAATGACGTGACCATAACAACCCGTCTTGTCTATACCTGTCACCAACAAGCCGGCCCCTAATTATTACATAATCTCATTTCACAGTAATAATTACTAACACTTCAATTAATATAAAACACCACAATACAAATTTCGTTCAATTTTTTTTGTCTTTTTTCGATTTTTTGTGCGCAAGGAGTTCATAGTTCATAAGGTCTTGATACTCTTCTTAAATCGAACCCCCCCCCCCCAAAGTCAAGTCAATTCAAACGTCAAAGTCACAAAAAAGTCAAAATAATCCAAAATCATGAAAAGAAACAAAGCCTTCATGACTGTTGACTCCTGAATAAGGCAAATCTTTGTCACAGGTCTATAGAGAAAACTGCAGGTCCGCGTCTTAATCCAGACCTGTCGCACAAGTCCGATCTCGTCTGGCATCGTCTCTGTAATCCTCCCAATGATCCACGAATTCCGTGGTACGGAATCGTCCATTATTGAGCACTATGTCACCGGGGATGAAGTTCTGCTTGATCTTTGTTCTGTCGTTCCTGTAATTGTGGCAGGTATGTGAGATGTCTACTGTTGAGAATTGATTCCACTTCGTCGAGTACTGTATGGAGTCCCTCCTCATCCTCTTCTCTCCATCCCATCCTCCTCTCCTCTCCTCCTTCATTCTCTTCTCTCTGTCCTCTCTTCCTCCTCCTCTTGCCATCCTCTCCTCTCTTTCTCCATGTGCTGCTCTCTCAGCTTCTGCAAGTTGATTCTGAAACTTCTCCATGGATCCATATCTCTGAGACACCACGTCA
>NC_140167.1:69794859-69846417 GCF_963971535.1 Notolepis coatsorum | reverse complement strand
TCAAGTACTGTGTCATCAACTGACAATATCAAGTATACTGTGTTATCAACTGACAATATCAAGTACTGTGTCATCAACTGACAATATCAAGTACTGTGTTATCAACTGACAATATCAAGTATACTGTGTTATCAACTGACAATATCAAGTACTGTGTCATCAACTGACAATATCAAGTACTGTGTTATCAACTGACAATATCAAGTACTGTGTCATCAACTGACAATATCAAGTATACTGTGTTATCAACTGACAATATCAAGTACTGTGTCATCAACTGACAATATCAAGTACTGTGTTATCAACTGACAATATCAAGTACTGTGTTATCAACTGACAATATCAAGTATACTGTGTTATCAACTGACAATATCAAGTACTGTGTTATCAACTGACAATATCAAGTACTGTGTTATCAACTGACAATATCAAGTACTGTGTCATCAACTGACAATATCAAGTACTGTGTTATCAACTGACAATATCAAGTATACTGTGTTATCAACTGACAATATCAAGTACTGTGTTATCAACTGACAATATCAAGTACTGTGTTATCAACTGACAATACATCAAGTATTGTGTTATCAACTGACAATATCAAGTACTGTGTTATCAACTGACAATACATCAAGTACTGTGTTATCAACTGACAATACATCAGTACTGTGTTATCAACTGACAATATCAAGTACTGTGTTATCAACTGACAATATCAAGTACTGTGTTATCAACTGACAATATCAAGTACTGTATTATCAACTGACAATATCAAGTACTGTGTTATCAACTGACAATACATCAAGTATTGTGTTATCAACTGACAATATCAAGTACGTGTTATCAACTGACAATATCAAGTATACTGTGTTATCAACTGACAATATCAAGTACTGTGTCATCAACTGACAATATCAAGTACTGTGTTATCAACTGACAATATCAAGTATACTGTGTTATCAACTGACAATATCAAGTACTGTGTTATCAACTGACAATATCAAGTACTGTGTTATCAACTGACAATACATCAAGTATTGTGTTATCAACTGACAATATCAAGTACTGTGTTATCAACTGACAATACATCAAGTACTGTGTTATCAACTGACAATACATCAAGTACTGTGTTATCAACTGACAATATCAAGTACTGTGTTATCAACTGACAATATCAAGTACTGTGTTATCAACTGACAATATCAAGTACTGTGTTATCAACTGACAATACATCAAGTACTGTGTTATCAACTGACAATACATCAAGTATTGTGTTATCAACTGACAATATCAAGTACTGTGTTATCAACTGACAATATCAAGTACTGTGTTATCAACTGACAATATATCAAGTACTGTGTTATCAACTGACACTCTATCAATGACATAGTACTGTATTATCAACTGACAATATCAAGTACTGTGTTATCAACTGACAATATATCAAGTACTGTGTTATCAACTGACACTCTATCAATGTCATAGTACTGTGTTATCAACTGACACTATTTCAATGTCATATTACTGTGCTGTCAACTGACACTATTTCAATGTCATATTCAATACTTCACACATGCAAGGCGGATGAACAGCTACGACAGCTGTCAGTTACCATACTGTATAGGAAGCAAACCAATTCACACCATCTCTCCACAAGAGGTTGATTCAAAGCACACACAAGGTTTCTTTAATGTGGTTAGGAAGCATCTCCACAGACAATAAAGAGTATTGATCTGCCGTGTTTTCATGCCGGAATCCATTATCTGTGCATCAACTGCCAGTGAAACACTGGAGAAATAGACCAAGGGGTATGTCTGCTTTCATTATCCTCAGTGAGTTTGAGTACCCAGCTATTTACATCAAAGTTCAACTCAGAAGAGATTGATATTTAAGATGACGCTGAGAATATGTTTTCTGTGACCCTCCCCAATGCTCCCTAAAATGCTGGGGGTGTAAATTTCCTTTTGGTTTATTTAGAATTTTTCCTGTTCTCTGTAAACTTCCTGATCTTTCCTTCCCCTAGTTAGCATTCCTCACCACGGCCGCCTGGAAAAACAGCAATATTTCACAAACCTTTTAGCTTTGAAAGTGTTTTGAAACCACTTGTGTGGGTTGGCGACTCCCTAAATGTATGCAAACCATAATTTGCAACAAGTTTGTAATTGCCCCCTTGTTAAGTGTCTTGGAGTGCTTCATGAGGGAGCGGCTCGGCTGGGGCGCGCAGAAGTGTCGCTGGGACTTTGGGCATGTTTTATGGTCACCGCATGAAACGAGAGCCCCCTCCCCCCCGGCTCGCCTGGTGCACTGGGGCCCCGAGAGGGCAGATATGATGATGATGATGATGATGATGATAATGATGCTACTTGTCTTTGAACAAAAGCCTGGCCTGACCAAAAAGGAATGAGGAATGGTTTGAGAAGTCGCTTTGGAAAAGAGACAAACGCATAAGGACGTGTTCTGCCCAGGATTAGCCCGTGGTCGCGGAGTGAAACTGACTTAGAGGATGTGTTAAGTGAAACGTTAGGTACTCTCCTTTAACAAGTTGGTTTTGAGTAGTTTGGTTGCTTTGCTCGACTTTCCTTGAACTAATAAGCCGCCTGACAAAAATAGTGTGAATTATTATATATCTTTTTTTTAAAGGCAAGTGGGCAGTCTAAGACACTTCTTATTGTTTCTCCATGTGGCTTCAGGAAAGGGGCTTAATCTCTGGGTGCAACCATGATAAATAATATATTCTATTAGCACAGTGAAGCCCCAGAAATAGGAATGTAATGAAAAGCGGTGGTGATAAAGATTCCAGGGAGTACAGCTCGGCGTACGTGTGAAAAGGCCCAGTCATTTAATGCACATTTGTTCCCCTTGGCAGGTGGGTGTGTGGCTACCCCCCCCCCCCCCCCCCCCCCCCCCCCCCCCCCCCCCCCCCCCCCCCCCCCCCCCCCCCCGCCTACTCCCCGACCAACCCCCCCACCCCCGCCTCAATCCAATGCCAACTGTTCTGAATTCCAGAGAAACCGTGACCTGCACTGTACTGTGACCTTTGAACCTAGACACCCCCAGGAAGCCCGGACCACACATGCACACTGCATACGTGTCAAATCCCATAAATATGCAATGATCTCTGGGATAAAGCTAAGTAATCTGATATATCTGTAAAGCAGTTATAAGATTATGTTACAGATTAAATGTCCTCCAACCTTCATGACATCATGTTTGTCTGTCTGTCCTCCTCCAACCTTCATGATATCATGTTTGTGTGTCTGTCTGTCATCCAACCTTCATGACATCATGTTTGTCTGTCTGTCATCCAACCTTCATGACATCATGTTTGTCTGTCTGTCATCCAACCTTCATGACATTATGTGTGTCTGTCTGTCATCCAACCTTCATGACATTATGTGTGTCTGTCTGTCATCCAACCTTCATGACATCATGTATGTCTGTCTGTCATCCAACCGTAATGACATCATGTATGTCTGTCTGTCTGTCATCCAACCTTAATGACATTATGTTTGTCTGTCTGTCATCCAACCTTCATGACATCATGTATGTCTGTCTGTCATCCAACCTTAATGACATCATGTATGTCTGTCTGTCATCCAACCTTAATGACATCATGTATGTCTGTCTGTCATCCAACCTTAATGACATTATGTTTGTCTGTCTGTCGTCCAACCTTAATGACATCATGTATGTCTGTCTGTCATCCAACCTTAATGACATTATGTTTGTCTGTCTGTCTGTCATCCAACCTTCATGACATCTTGTTTGTCTTCTTCTCTTCTTCTTCTCCATCACCTATCCATCCCTTTCTCCCAACACCTCGCTCTCCTCCTCCCTTACCTCATACCGAGCTCTGGTAACGAGATCAAAGGGCTCGCAGGTTGACCCGTTTACCAATCGACAAAATTGAGGGGAGGAACCAGACACATTCTAAGCCTCCATTGGCCCATCCCACTTTCATTTCCCGTCCAACCACTGCTCTTGAAATCACTTCCATAGCCGCCCTACAAGGAAACATTGTCCAGCAGTGTCAGGTTCTGATATAATAACTATTGTGCTTGTGGTTTGTCTCTGCCTGCTGCCTCAAGGACACAATTTATATCTTCCCCCCGAGTCCAGGCGGTCTGAATCGGCTGAAAAAAGGCAGAAAAGGACAATAAAACGCTGCTGAACTTCACCCGTCCCTTCAGCCATTTTCCCCAATCCGAACACAAGCTCTCTTTTCACAAAGGGTCCGATTCAGCCTCCCAGGAGTACGTTAAAAACAGGGAGAGCGTTTTCCGAGTTTTATGAGGTGTCCTGTTTTTCCAACATACCTCCAGTGATTTAGGTCGTATGCTTGAAATCAAGGGTTCTGAGGGGCAAGAGGCAACTCAAGTTTTACTGTGCCCTCACTTATATGAGAGTAAAACAAGTAACGTGAAGTAGACGAACGGCAGACTGGAAAGTGCACACTCGGGGCTAGCTTGGCTGCGTACTAGCTAGTGCTTAGGGGACTACCGGCCGCAGCTTTTTTTATTTTCTCTTACCGAGCTCCGTTTTCCACGTCTTTGGTCTCTGCACTTTGACATTACATTCACATGACTTTTCCAATTACATCCATATTTTCTTTTTTGGGGGGGGCTCATTCTCTAGCAGCGACATGGGGGGGGGGGGGGGGGGGGGGGTGCACGGATAAGGCCCTGCATATGCCTGCGAGAGAGAATGGGGGGTGAGAATTTATGGGCGGCTCGGTGAGTTCTCTGAGCGTGCTGGCGGTCTCGTAGCCTCGCCTCAAACCTTCCAAGCTAAATACTCTGGTCTGGGTTTCCTCAGTGCTCGAGATCCGTCTGTGGTCCAATCAACATCGGCGAAATAAGAAATTAACACAAGACACTATTTATGACCACTCGAAATAACATTTTCTCATCGCTGTCCTTATTCATTCGTCCTGTCAGAAGACGGAGCATGCTGCAGCTCAGCCCCCTTCTAAATGTCAGGCAGACATAAGTTAATCCATGGAATTCTGTGATTCTAATAGATAGAACATTTCATATAGGTATTTAGCAGATAATAATAATAATAATAATAATATAATAATAATAATAATAATAATATAATAATAATAATAATAATAATAATAATAATAATAATAATAATAATAATAATAATAATAATAATAATAATAATAATAATAATAATAATAATAATAATAATAATAATAATAATAGTAATAGTAATAAAGATAATACATCAGACTTAGCGCTTTTCTGGGTACCCAAAGACGCTTTACACAAAAAACAAACACTTAAATGAAAGATATTTAAAATAGATTTGTGTCAACAAGGAAGAAAAACACAGGGGGTGACAGCAGTTTAGGAGGGAACGCCTGTGTGAAGAGTTGGGTTTGAGGCCGTTTTGAATGTTGATAGTGTGGGGAATTTATTTTATGTGGATTGGAAGTGCATTCCACAGAGAGGGTGCGGCAACAGAGACCTGTCACCCCAGGTTCCACAGAGAGGGGGCAGCGACAGAGACCTGTCACCCCAGGTTCCACAGAGAGGGGGCAGCGACAGAGACCTGTCACCCCAGGTTCCACAGAGAGGGGGCAGCGACAGAGACCTGTCACCCCAGGTTCCACAGAGAGGGGGCAGCGACAGAGACATGTCACCCCAGGTTCCACAGAGAGGGGGCAGCGACAGAGACCTTTAGTTTAGTTTAGTTTAGTTTAGTTTACTCAGTTTATTTGATCAGGGACAGTGCATATCAATCAACAGTTATACATTTATAAATGAATACAAATTAAAAACTGTAAATATGCCAACATTAGTAGGGTTGCTAGTTTTCAGTTGTAGTCCCTGGGCTAGATGTTTAAGCCAGAAATAAACAGAAAAATAGAAGGACATTAAAGCTAATACAAAAACAGTTTAAAACATATTCTGTACATTCACTCACTAGGCATTCATGCATCTATATATACAAAATAAAAATAAAACAATGTACAGGGACAAATCAAAGCCCATACATGTATAAGCACTGTATTTACATTTACATTTAGTCATTTAGCTGACGCTTTTATCCAACACGACAAGTCATCAGGAAGGGTACAACTATATCAGCTGAGTAACAATGTACATAAAAGTGTTGAGTGCTACAGTGTAGCTTAGTTTATTAGGACATTGTAGGGCATTTATTAGGACAAGTGCATGACAGTAAGGTTAGTTAGGGTTCGATTTTTATTTTAATTTAATTTTTTCATTTCAGTGTATAAGCAGGCACACATATGGCAGGCACACAATCAGGACAGTCAGGCTAGTGGGCAAGCATACGGGGGCAGCAACAGAGAATGCCCTGTCACTCCAGGTTCCACAGAGAGGGGGCAGCAACAGAGAGGGGGCGTGGTGTTGGAGGAGGTCAGACAGGTAGGAGGGGGCGTGGTGTTGGAGGAGGTCAGACAGGTAGGAGGGGGCGTGTTGTTGGCGGAGGTCAGACAGGTAGGAGGGGGCGTGTTGTTGGAGGAGGTCAGACAGGTGGGAGGGGGCGTGTTGTTGGAGGAGGTCAGACAGGTAGGAGGGGGCGTGTTGTTGGAGGAGGTCAGACAGGTAGGAGGGGGCGTGTTGTTGGAGGAGGTCAGACAGGTAGGAGGGGGCGTGTTGTTGAAGGAGGTCAGACAGGTAAGAGGGGGCGTGTTGTTGGAGGAGGTCAGACAGGTAGGAGGGGGCGTGTTGTTGGAGGAGGTCAGACAGGTAGGAGGGGGCGTGTTGTTGGAGGAGGTCAGACAGGTAGGAGGGGGCGTGTTGTTGGAGGAGGTCAGACAGGTAGGAGGGGGCGTGTTGTTGAAGGAGGTCAGACAGGTAGGAGGGGGCGTGTTGTTGGAGGAGGTCAGACAGGTAGGGAGGGGGGTGTTGTTGGAGGAGGTCAGAGAGGTAGGGAGGGGGCGTGTTGTTGGAGGAGGTCAGAGAGGTAGGAGGGGGCGTGTTGTTGGAGGAGGTCAGAGAGGTAGGGAGGGGGCGTGTTGTTGGAGGAGGTCAGAGAGGTAGGGGGGGCGTGTTGTTGGAGGAGGTCAGAGAGGTAGGGAGGGGGCGTGTTGTTGGAGGAGGTCAGAGAGGTAGGGGGAGGCAGTTTGTTGAGGGCCTTGCAGGTGGTGAGTAAAATGTTAAGTCTATCCTATATTTACGTAACTGGGAGATCATGAGGGACTGGGGTGATTACCTACCTGGGTTCCATCCTAGAGGCAAATCTTTCCTGTGACAAAATGGCATCCAATGTAATAAAAAAAGTCAACCAACGAACTAGATTCTTGTACCGGATCTCCTTTCTGGTAAACAAGAATACCCTGAAGACTCTGGCAGGAGCACTCATTCAAGGGTACTATGACTATGCGTGCACCTCATGGTACCAAAGCACCTCAAAGGCGCTTAAAACAAAATTACAAACATCACAAAACAAACTGGTCAGACTACTACTTGACCTGAACCCCAGAACCCACCTCACCCCTGCCCACTTTGACAACCTAGGATGGCTTAGAGTAGACGACAGAGTACAGCAACTTGCAATGGGCCTGGTCTACAAGATACACTATACGACCGGGGTGCCCATGTACATGTCAAAATACTTCCCAAAGGTCAGTGAATACCACAACCACTACACCAGAGGAAGCTCAACAAATCATGTTAAACCCAGATTCGGCTCAAACAATAATACCTCCTAATAGACAGTCTCCTCCCCACCGCATGTATATATTCCCTCCCCGCCATATGTATATTTCTCTCCCACCCACCCACCCCCTCCTAATGTACAGTCCCCTCCCCATCATATGTATATACTCTGTCAGGATCTAGGGGTAACAGTACTGTATATTGGAATACCGTTTATGTCACAAATGTATCAGTACTAAATACCTATATGTCCCTATGCCATAAGTATGTCATAAATGTCTATATGAATTGAAAATGGGGGACCCTGATGGAAACAAGACAAACGTCTTTCTCAGGTCTGCATCCCCTTAACAATTGTATGTATTGAGCCGTACTGTATTGTACCCATTCTGCAATCTGTTAAATAAAGTTGTCATTCATTCATTCATTCATTCATTCATTCATTCATTCATTCATTCATTCATTCATTCATTCATTCATTCATTCATTCATGATGTGGTCTCTTAACCTCTTAAGCTTGAGCCATATTTTCAGAAAAGTACATACCCAAGTAAATGGAAGATTTCTCCACTTCTACAAGTCCCATTTGCATGTTCTTGGTATCTATGGACATCTATGGACCTCAGGGAATGTTCCCAGTGTCAGAAATATTGTGTCTGTTACTGGGCTTGAGTAAATTGTAATGAACCAAATGAGAATATCAATTATTATTTAATTTTTTAAATCTTTGACACCATGCTAACATTGACCAGGACTGAACATTCAGCACCTTCTTGAGATCTAGTGTCCAAAAAGGGCAGATGATTTACAGGTTTTTTTGTAGATACTGAATTTTTCCATCCGGACACATTTAAATATGAATATAGAATATCAGGCCTATACATGACCTTATTATGGCCAAGTCATACATCTATGGATTGGGCCAAATCTCCTCCTTCCAATGACATAGTTCCATCTGGATTTAGTGCCACTATAGCACCCATAACATGCAGCAAAGACCGTGAATGAAATATAGTGTAAGTATAGTTACTTTTTTAGACGTTCACGGAAAGGTAAAGAAACAAACTACATTATATTTTATGGCAATAACGTTCAGGTTTGTTTGTGAGATATAATCACAAAAATAACGTCTGTATGGGCTGGGTAGTGTAGTTTTATGAAATGTCAATGTCCATCGAAAGCCCTGGGTCTCTCTTAGGACTACAACGTTTGCATGACACGTTATTCCCTCACATTTTATTCATCCGGTTTCCTCCGGGATGCGCCGAGATATTTATAAACTGGCTAATAACACTTAAAATCATTGGTAAACAAATGTAGTGCTGAAAATATAAAATGTTACTGCTGTTTCTTATACTATTTTTTTTATTTTTGTACTGAGGTCTTTACTCTTGGCTACATTTGAAAAAGAAACGAAACATTATTTAATATGGACTGTATTGATCTGTTTATAGCGTGAAATTTATCTCGTACTGGTACCAGTGTGTAGGCGGGGCGGCAGTGTTCTGGCGTTTATTGTTTGTGGAGCCTGTTGCTGGATATGATTATTCAGCGGTTTAGTGATTTACTGAGTGAATGACTTGGCAGTATTTTCTATCCACTTTTCCTTCCACCTAAACGTTGCCTTAGTGTATCTTTTGCATAGTGTTAACGGTAGAATAACCTAATAAAGGACTTGAGTTGTTAACCTCACTCAGGTGAATCCTACCTCGCCCTATATATGCTTCACTACAGCAGGGGGTCGCCTGTGTAGGCGGCGGTGGCCATTTCATGCTCTGTGCAGGCTACGTGTTTTGCACTGTTGTCTTTTACAAATTGGACCTGTAGCGCGGGTGATTTGTCGTGGGGGGCAGACGCCAGCAGCCAGAGGAATTAAATAGGTTCCCTGGCGTATGTCCAACCCTGTTTCTTTCCCCCCCCCCCTTTTTTTTTAACAGGACTCTTTTGTCATTCTAAGTGTACGGTTTACAGTGTTTAATGACGCTCTGCCTTTCCACTGATTCCTCATTTCCCCCCTCGCTAGCTAATGAGAGTGATAGAGGCACAGGGGCTTGTGCGCCAAGGGAAGTGATAAAAATGACTTTGTGGCTGTGTTACACACGCTGTAAAAAAAGAAAAAAGAAAGAAAGAAAGAAAGAAAAAAAAAGTGAGTGGGTGGTACTGTCCAAACATTAGAACAAAGTGTCGGCTATGAGCTGTGTGTTTGGGTGTGTGCGTGTGTTCGTTAGCGAGACTGTCAGGGACCAAATGGCAGCGCGCGGCACAGGATGTCGCAAACTTCAAACATTTCACTCTTACAATTTGATAGCAGCAACCAGAGTTTTTTGAGCTGCCAGAAACTGTCACTTCCTGTTCAGTCCTATACACTGTACCAGACGTGGCCTCATTTAGGCCTCGGACCGAGACACGTCTGTCCAAGATTGAGACGTGTCACTGTGTACTGACTGGAGAATGTGGGTTGGGGTGGGGGGGGGGGGGGTGTTGCTTTGAGACTTTGAGCGAAGTAAATCCAAGAGCACACGCGGGTGATGAAGACTGGCTGGTTTGTTTACAGTGACTTCATCTGATCCTGTCATCATGTGGTCTGTCCCAGATGCTTGTCTAGAATCTTTACACACACGCATGCACCCACATGCACGCCCACACACACTCCTCTGGGTCGCTACACGTACTGAAAGCTCCAAAACGAACATGGAAGGGACAGCCATGAAATATGAACCATTTTCCATGAAAAATAACTGACTGCCTTTAGCATAGTATGCTTTGTTTTAATTTCCTAAACATGTAATAGCCAATACCAGTACATGGAATTAGACGATGGCCATATGGACAGAGTTTTGCAGCTTCAGGTCAAATATGAACCAGTATTGAGGCCGATGAAACTCCTCGATACATAATGTCAGTGTCACAGGGCGAGGAAATCCAGTCTGGGTGGTTTGCAGTAGGTTCCCAAAAAAGCACACAGATGCAATGGATAGAAACAAGAGTAACAATTTATTGCAAAAAAACATGCAATGTCCTTTGTGGCAGCAAAAGCCTCTCCCGCTGAGAAGGTGTGTTGGGGTGCCCTTTTGGGGACAGTTGATGGTACTGTGAGGGCTGTCACCCTATCCTGCCTAGGCTAGGTCAGCTGAGTGGGTTAGTAGACACGTTAGTAACAGTCTGAGACGTTTAGTGTCCTTGTGAAAAGAACACTAGGTAGAGCACGATATAGATACTTACTAGCTATTATACACAGCATGCTAACACACAGCATAGCTCCAGGAAAGCTGTGTAACCACGCAAACACGTTAGCCGATTCTGCAATCTTACAGGAACTTACACTATCAATACAAACCTACACCAGTGATGGGGGAGGAAAGGCACAAATAATGGGGGAGACAACTGGTGTGGGAAGGGAAAAAATAAAAACATGCTGACCCCAGGTCAGCAGACAATAGCCTGGAGGCGAGAACAGCCACAGCTAGCCCACAAAATAAACTGGCTACCGTAATATGAGGGGGACTGAATGTGTGCAAGGAGAAAGAGCCACCGGGCAAATATGCATCCGGAACCACTCTTCTCCAGTTGTAGCGAGGGATAAAGGTCAACCTGTCACAGGAGAGCAGTGAGGAGAAACATCTGAGCAGAGAACGTTACTTAACTTGGGGGAGGTGTAGTAGCGGTAATTCCCAAACCAAGGCATCGCGCTGGTTTCTGCTCTGTAGCGGTTGGGTTGGAAGAAGCCGGATTGGCGTTGTAGAGGCTGAGACTAGTGTGAGGCTTCCTTGGAGGAACCAGTCTGCCATTCCATACCTCCTTCCTGGTTTTATCGCCAAGTCTTGGCCAATGATGTCATAATTCTTCTATAGGAATGCACAGAGGGACAGCAAAAAAAAGGGGGGGGGCAGGCATGAAAACATAGCAGCAAATCACACACATAAATAGAGCCTGCAATAATTAGTCCAGTTCCAGCTGCCCGGAATCAGTGCAATCACAGTCAATAATCATGTTATTGGTAAGGCCTTCACACAGCCAGGGGCCAAATGGCAGTTCACACAGTCTTAGTAACAAAAAACTAAAAAAGAAAACACAGGAAATATCCTGTCCACCTGTGCCATCAATATCATCACAGGTAGAGGTTGTTGCTGGTATTTTTAAATGCATTTCAATTTAATAATAGAGATATTTATCCCCAATAAAATCACTAATGCAAGCTAATAGTCCCCCTTTTCTGATCAGAGAAGAGGAAATGTGTTCAAGGCAATTGGTGAGATCCTTAACTGACAGAACAAAGTGTTTTGAGGCTGAGGGGTATAGCTTTCATGGGTACATAAAAAATGTATGGTTAAGGAAGGAGTCCCCACAAGGAATGAAAGTGTGACTGTGTCTCTCCTGGTTTCAATCCTACCTCACCACCCGGACACAGTATATCACCATCGGCGACTCCAGTTCCACCCCGGCCCCAGTCAACCAAGGCGTCCCCCAAGGCTCCGTACTTGGCCCAATCCTATTCACCATCTACATGCTCCCCCTCGGTCAGATCATCCGCCGCCATGGCCTCAGCTTCCACTCCTATGCCGACGACACTCAACTCTACCTCTCCACCAAACCATCCACCCATCTCCCCCCACACTCCCTTATCAACTGCCTTCACGAAATAAAAACCTGGATGTCATCTAATCTCCTCAAGCTCAACAACAATAAAACCGAGCTCATGGTTGTGGAACCCAAGGCCCTGCTCCGGAAGGTTGGGGATCTCACCCTCAACATCGACGGCTGCTCCATCTCCCCATCCCCTAAGGTCCGCAACCTGGGCGTCATCCTGGACTCCACCCTTTCCTATCAATCCCATGTCAATTCCCTCACCAAATCCGCCTTCTTTCACCTCCGAAACATTTCCAGACTCTGACCATCACTTTCCGACACCACAGCTGAGACCCTCATCCACGCCTTCGTCACCTCCCGCCTGGACTACTGCAACGGGGTCCTGTCCGGGGTCCCAAGCAAAACCCTGGACAGGCTCCAGTATGTTCAAAATTCAGCTGCCAGGGTTCTAACCTGCACCAAACCCTGGCAGCACATCACCCCCATCCTCATCCACCTCCACTGGCTCCCCATCAAATCCCGCATCACCTACAAAACCCTCCTGCTCACCTACAAATCCCTTCACGCCCTGGCACCTCAGTACCTCACTGACCTCCTCCACCCCTACACTCAGTCACGGTCCCTGCGATCCACGGACACTGGTCAGCTCTCCATCCCCCGAACCAGACTACGGACGTTCGGGGACAGAGCTTTCAGTGTGGCAGCTCCCACCCTCTGGAACTCCCTCCCCGCAGAACTCCGCACCGCCCCAACTCTGGACTCATTTAAAAAACTGCTCAAAACCCACCTCTTCAACCTGGCCTTCAACCACTAACTTTCTCACTTTATATGTATATGTATATGTTGTGTCTGTCCACTATGTTTGTTAATTTGTTACCTCCCCTCCCCCCCCCCCCCTTATGTAAAGCAACCTTGGGTCCTCTGAAAGGCGCTATATAAAACGAAGTATTATTATTATTATTATTATCCAGACCCATTTAACTTCCCCGTTATGATCCTAGGCATCTCTCTGTTATTCCTCTTTTCATCTGTTATGGTTTGCAGCTGTCTCTGCGGAGGACTTGACCCCCCCCCCATCCCAGTGCCACTGGTGGTACGGCCCTTTCTTCTGGGTGATGTAAGCTAATATTGCGGGCTGACCCATGGCGGTACCCTTCGGGGGAGCACGCTCCTCGCTAATGTAACTAAATCTCCCCCCGTTGACCCTGTCTCCTCCCATAAGGCCAGGCGTAGTCATACTAATGGATGTTTTAAATCTGCCTCTGCTGTTCCCCTTCTCTGTTGTTCCGCCCCTTTAAAGATCAAGGGTAGGACACATATGAGACAGTGCACATTCTCGTGGTCATTGTCAAAATATATAGCGGTGCTGTTTTGAGGTCAAGCTGATGGTTATAATTATTGTCTATGGTTCTAGTTATGTCAATGGTGATTGTTTATTCTGTGGGGTATTCAGTGTGGATATTACTTGAAGCGTTTCATTTCAAAACACTATGGACCTCATTTATCAATATTATGTGTGAAAGGTTGAACGTTTATCAAATACTGGACCACAATTTACTTAAGACAGAAAATATCAGGTTAACTGTATCCATTGACTCATTATAATCGAATCTTGAGTGGAAATGAGCATGATATTGTATATTTGAGTTATTTTAGTTTCCTTTTGCTTGATAAACGAGACCCTGTGCAGTTGACCTACAGAATGTTCATTTTAGGGAAAATGTAACCTGATATTTATTACTACCACTATTATTTTGAAACGACTGATGATTTCCTCAAGAATGCCACTAATCGTAACCAAAAGTCCAAAGGTAGCTAATAACACATGTGGCACGTGATATTTAGTGCTTCCATTCAACCGTTGCCAAGCAATCGTGCAATAATTTCTCCATAGAAGGCATGGTTAGCTACTAAAGAAAAATCGAATTGTAAAAACAGATTTCTCTAACTGATTCACATGAGGCTCAGTTACCAGCAGACAGAAAGCCCACCTGTCTCCTCCGATTCTGGTGAACTTTTACCGGTGAACTTTTATCATAGAGAAAGCATACTCACCAACTGCATCACAGTCTGGTACGGCAACTGCTCTGCCTCAGACCGGAAAGCACTGCAGAGGGTGGTGAAAAACGCCCAACGCATCACCGGTACATCACTCCCTGCAATTGAGACTATTCATCACAAACAGTGTCTGAGGAAGGCATGCAGCGTTGTCAAGGACACCTCTCACCTCCATCTCAGACAGTTTGCCCTCCTTAGGAATCTCCCTTCAAAGTCAAGCTCAGGCTTCTTCCCCTCAGCTGCCGTCTCTCTGAACTCCTTATACTGTAATCACAAATACCTACCTATAGTCTACCCATATAACACTGTATATACCATATATATATTTATCTGCATATATTCCTGTTTTCATACATGTACCTGTATACATACTCACTCTGTGCACTGTACACGATGTATATACTTTATCTATACCTGTATATATCCCATACAGTACCTACTCTTATTAGTTATACCACCGGCCTGTATGGCTTACTACTATAATGTCTTTATACTCATATCACTGTACATATTAGTAATACTGTACATACATCAGATTAGCATATTTACACAATAGCTTCATTGTATATATTCCATTTAATCACTTGTTACAGTGTATATTGTTATGCACTTTACTGTTACATTTGCACTCTGGTTAGATGCCAACTTCTTTTCATTGTACTGAACTTGTGCTGTACGATGACCATACATTTTAATCTAATCGAATCTAATATAGCACATGATCAAACGTCCTCAAATGCAATGACCATAATGTGAGGACCATTAAACCATTAAATTGTGTTCATGGTTTGGGTTATGAGACTCATTCCAAACAACCAGATTATCTTCCTGAGTGGAGTACACTTTGTTTGCAGTATGTTTCAAGTACACCCTATTACAACACAAGTGCACTTGTAACATCTCATTATGCATCAGCATGTCAATATCGTTACAAGTCAAGATCGTGTCGTGATTTAACCACGTCCCAAAAAAAACGATGTTTACATTTCATACCAAACTAGAAGTTTACCCCCCCCAAAAAAACTTGACCTTAACAAGGACACAGCTGTTGTTCTTGGGTGAGTCGTTTCATTGCTTTCCACGTCGCAAACCCCCACCCCCACTCTGCTGCTATGATCGTCAGACACACATAATTCATTAATTGACCCGTTTTCAGTTCCAAAACGTCGTTCGCAAGCTGTGTTATACTTGGATCCTAATCAAAAGAGGCTCATGGAAGCTAAACATGATATATCACCTCTTTCTGCATATTTCTACCAGTACCTCCCCATTCGAAGGGGGAAAAGAACAAAGGAAGAAATCCGCTTTCCCTGACAAAAACTGCATGCTCATTAGTTGCGGAAGAGAGAAAAGGATAGCCTTAAGTTATTGGGAGCTGTTATTATATACAGTTGAGGGAGCAAGAGAAGAATGTTGAAAATGATTTCTTAATTTTTTGCATTGTTGAATGTGAAAAGCCTTAGGTTCAACAGATTAACAGAGGTTTTTATATCTACAACACTTTCGTGAGTTTAACATTACGTGAGCCAATTTTCTGCAAAAACATACTGTACCATTCCCTTCAAAGTGCTTTAGCAGGAGAGGTGAGTGATGCCTCACTAACTCCACAGTACACGTGCTTGGGGAACTGGAGGGGACCATTACCTATACAGTATTTTTGCGTGATAGTAATTCAAGTGATTTTTTTTGTTGGACATGGAAGAGATCTTCCAGAGGAAGCGTCCAAGACAGAAAAGGGATGTTTGGGAACAGATCATGCAAGTTTACAACCGAAATGGCAGGAAGCCAGTTTAGGGTCCAACACCAAATCTCACAGCAGCAGAGACAGAGGTCAAACAGTGGTGAGTGTATGTATGTGTGTGTTTACGTACTGTATGTGTGTGTGTGTGTGTGTGTGTGTGTGTGTGTGTGTCACCATCATCTGAATGAATGTATTTACTATAGCAGCTTTCCAGTCATAGGACACACAGATATTTACAATGTAAAGGGTAACTTGCAGTGGTGGAAGTACACAGTTCCTCTTAACACTTTCAATGCCAATGACGCGATATGTCGTTTGTTCATGCCGACCGTTCATTGCCAACGACGCGATATGTCGTTTGTTTTTTATTAGCGATTTGAATTCATATTTCATCAATCTAGTCTCACGTTAGTGCTGCAAACTCTCTCTGAGCTCCATTGGGAAAATACCGCCCCCTATCGTCTCCCTGTGGTACTGCACCCCTTTGGAATGGATTGCATGAAAACACATGGGGGGGGGGGGGGGGGGGGGGGGGATCCAACTTCCTCATTTTACTTCTCGCGCAAGCCACCCGAGAGGATCCAAGTCATTGCCGAGCCCCAAAACAGCGTGGAATACATATTTCCAGTACCCAGCATTGGATCAATAAACGTGATCGATATTTGGAATGGCGATCAGGAATTGGAATAATCTTTTTGGAGAACATCTGATCTGAGGTAAGGAATCTATTTTACCAGTCTTGGGATAATCAGAGCTATTTTCACAGAGATATCAGTGTGTGCCCTATGTGTGTGTGTGTGTGTGTGTGTGTGTGTGTGTGTGTGTGTGTGTGCGATCAGGAAATTAGTAATTAGATTTTTCAGCTCGCTTCTCTAGCGTGCATATGTACACATATACTATCGATAATCTAGCGTTTATTTGAAAACGATTCATAAATAGGCAGAAAAATTTCAACGTTTTTTGTGTATTCCAGAATATTCCAGTAAAGGGCGTTTATCACAGAATCTTTATATATTCCTCATATATTCAAAATGGTATAAAATGGAAATAAACCGATTAAAAAACAATCAGTTTCGACAATGTTGACTGCAAACAAGTCATTGATAAGCGACGGCCAGATTAGACACATAGCCATAATTTAAGACATAGTTTATGCGTTTGCAAATATGAGAGCTCTATCATTGAAGTGGGTGGAAGCACTAAAGCTTGCACAGAGCTCCGGCATTGAAAGTGTTAACAGGTGCCTCCAAAATTTGCCATTTTAGTTTTAGTTTTTGAGGACTGCATACTTTTTTTGCAAACCAAAACAACATACTTTATACTTATAGCACATGCATGAGCCTGGTCTCTTTTGAAAGATGACATTCTGAAGTTAACGTAATAGAGTAACATAGGTCTGAACTTGAGTTGTAGAAAAACGTATTACCCAAGTTTTTCTGTAGTAGTTAGTAGTATTTCCCAGAAGGTGGTATGGCTTAAAAAAGATCTATAGCCT
This sequence comes from Notolepis coatsorum, assembly GCF_963971535.1. Classification (NCBI taxonomy): domain Eukaryota; kingdom Metazoa; phylum Chordata; class Actinopteri; order Aulopiformes; family Paralepididae; genus Notolepis; species Notolepis coatsorum. The sequence continues at coordinate 69,828,899 of NC_140167.1, read as the reverse complement.
GAAGCCTTATGTCCAAATCTCATAAAGATGCATTCAGAAATGAGTGATTAGGAGTGATTTTGGTCAACTGTGTACTCAGTTTTCTCATAGACTTCAATTCATTCGGCTGTTTTTCTCTTCCTGTTTTCGTGTTTTTTATTTTCTTACATTTTTTTTATTTAGATCCCCATGTGGGGTATCATTGGAAAGCCACACTCATTGGCTACAACCCTCCACAATCATTTTCGAGATCGGATCTAGATTGACGGAACTACTGCAGCCTGAGTCGGAGTGGTATTTTGCGCAATACCGTCTACTTTGCACAAGCCTCAAATACCGGCATGTAACTCGAGAACCGCTGAACGGATTTTGTCGGATTTTGTCGCTATTGACAGGCAACAAATAAGCCTTCAATTCGATCTATTGTATTACAAAATATGCACACCGAGCCACTAGGGGTCGCCAAAGTGCCGGTTGCAAAAAGTCTGAAAAACTTGGGAGCATTCAACGCTCAATCCACTCTAAAGGTTATGTTAAAGTGGTATGTGGTCCACGTATGCTGCTCTGATTACATCCTCTTGAAGTTGTCAGGCTTCAAATGTCGAAGTATATAATCTTTTCATACATTTTTGCTATGTTTTCTATGCAAAATATGCTTCTTCAAAGTAACTAGTAATTGATGGGTTCAGATAAATGTAGTGGAGTGAAAGTATAAAGTTTGAAAATACTCATAAAGTACAAGTAGCTCGAAATTGTACTGTAAGTAAAGTACTTGAGTACTTATTTTCCACTACTGGTAACTTGCGTCCTCCACCCTCAATGTGTGACCCAACCTGGGAACAGCTGCCACATCAGAACACACACAGTGGGCAATCCAGGAGACAAGGATTGCTATCAGCCAATTAAGGCCAGGGATGCTCAGTTGGCCTTGATGTCAGAGACCCGAATGGGAACTTCGCCAGGAACGTCAAGGAACCCCATTTTTTACAATAGACGCCCCTGGGTTAACGACTGCAGTGAGTCTAGACGTTGGTTTAACATTGTTACTGCCAAGTCCAGCGGATGGAGTGCTCCCTACTGGATGACAACATCACTTTTCCGACAGCGCCCGGGCCCGGGGCTCGACGTGCAACTTTCCAATCGGGAGCCAACATGTTAACCCATGTAGCCACGCTGACGCACACTCTTACACAAACAAAGAACAAAACTGAGTTTTTAATTAGTTAAAAAAAAGGTATCTAGGGACATCTATGGATCTCAGGGAATGTATTCCCAGTGTCAGAAATATTGTGTCTGGTATAGGCTTGAGTAAATTGTGATGAACCAAAGGAGAATATCATTTTTTTTATTTTTTTTTTTATTTTTTTTTTATCCTTGACAGTGAATAACACCATGCTAGAAAATTACCAGACACGAAAAAAGATCACGTGTACAAAAAATCTAAGCAAATGAATAAAGGGAAGATGATTAAACAGAAGGTTTTGTAGATACAGTACTGAATTCTGCCATCCGGACACATGCTATTTGAAATATGATTATAGAATATATCTAGAAATCTCCCCTTTCCAATGGCAGAGTTCAATCTGGATTTAGTATCACCAGGTGTGCAGCAAAAACCGTGAAAGAAATCTACTGTAAGTACAGTTACTTGTTTATAATGTAAATGTCTCCGCCATTTTTTATCAGATTGCAACGCATTTTTTTGCTAGACATTCACAGAAATGTAGAGAAACTAACTGCATTCTAATTTATGGCAATAACATTCAGGTCTGTGGGAGATAATCCCGAAAAATAAGATAAATAAAAAAGTAAATCCACAAGTCATATGATTGACAGGAGCTGGCTTGAGCTGGGTAGTGTCGTTTTTAGAAATTCCAAAGCCCATCGAAAGCCCTGGTTCTCCTCTCCTCATAGGACTACAAACAAAATGGCGGCGCGCATTTCCAGGAAATGTGAAAGACTTTACAGACCAAGTCATGGTGTCTTTATTATTTATTATTATTTCTATTGCACTGCACTATTTTACTCTGTCTATTGCTTTTATTACAGGTTCAAAACTTTCGGGTATTAAACTGTGTGGGTATCAAGCAAGAAAGACTGTCAGGCTTTAAAACTGTGTAAGACCCAGGCCTAGAACCGCGCCCTGAGAGAGGGAACTGCGCCCTGAGAGGGAGGTTTGCCCTGAGTGGGAGGTTCAAAGGGTCAAAGTGGGTATCAAACAAGAGGGAAGACTGTCAGGTTTTAAACTGTGGATACCAAACAGAAGGTAAAGACGACTTTGAACTGTTAAACAGTAATCCAGAACAATTTTATTGCACAGAAAAAAACTGTGATTTTATAGTATGTCTGCACTTTATGTGCTCATTTCATCATTCATGTATTTTCTATTCTACTAAAACTGGATCAAACCATAAACAAGGTGGCCTGTTGGGATGTTAGATCCTAATGTAAAAAATTGTGATTTTATATGTCTGCTCATTTTACCCTTGCTATTATTTTACTTATTTTTTCTTTTATGTCTATGCCCCACTGTCCGCTGGGTGCATACTATGACCTTTATCATGTTTTGTAACAGATTACAAAAATTGAAGACGCCTATAGGGAGGTGTAGTCTGACGTCACTTTGGACCGCCCGCAAGGTCCACCGTATAGGGATTTATCATTGGGAAAATGGATTATCGGTGTTACGTATTACTTTCACATGGGGATACTTACTGTCTGTGGTGCATATTCACATTGTGGTTGTAGTGTGTTGTGACTAATGGGTGGTTTGATTGACACACTGTTTTCTTTCTGTTTCGCTTGTGTTTAAAATGGCCGTTTTCTAATTCATCACAGGTGTGGTGATGAGGCACCACACCCTACAAATGCAGTGCAGGGTGCAGGGAGCAGTTGTCAAGTTCTCACTTCACAGAGCATGTCCTCGTCACAGCTCTCCAGACCTCACCTGCTCACACTGCTTTTTCTCATTTTGACATTTTTGCTGCTTGACCATTTTTGTTGCTTTATTCTTTTGACCCTGTGCTTTACTTTACTTTTTATAATCCTGAACTAGGGAGTCTGGAGTACCCAGCTCCCCATCTTTTGCCCTTAACTTAGCTGTTCCAAAATAAATATTGTTATTTTTGATAACTCTTGTCCAGTGTCCTCACCACTTTACATTCAAGGCCTACACAAGCCATATTTTAGGATTGAATGTAACTATTGTATTGTATTGTTACTATTGTAACATTGGAAAGCTTTCCATTTGTGCACAAAATGACTTCCCTTCTATCACTAACATTATTGTTTAAGCATTTTTGCTTGAAATACAAATCGGATTTTTTTTTGCGAATATTTTCATGTTGAGATATAGATTGTGGATGAATATGCACAGAAAGGTACACCATGCAAATGTTCATGCTTTATTTGTTTTAAACGAGACGATTTAGAAATGGGCAATGGGGAAATTCATTGCTATTTCGCGAGGTGGACCAGACGGAAACAGCAATGACGTAACCACTACACCTCCCTATTGGAACGTGAGGTTCTGATATGATTTCATTAATATATCTGCAATATTTTACCCCACTTTATGCTTTGCTCTTGTTGCTTGTTTTACACTGATTTGATGTCTTATTTCTTGCTGATGTAAAGCACTTTTAACTGAAATCCCCTGTATGAACGGTGCTATACAAATAAAGTTATTATTATTATTAGAGGTGAGGTTATTATTATTATTATTCAGGACCTGGCCAAACCATTCGTGGTCACTTGTCCGAATGGCTTGTCAAATCACGGTCGTCGGATGTTTTTATCTTGTAACTCGAGACTGGTAGCATGCAATAGATCGAGTGTGGTGATGATCGAAAGGCGTCAAATTCAACTTTCCAACAATGTATTGGTTGATCTGCAAAAATGCAGCCCGGAGCCGGCAGACGAGGGCAAAGTGTTGCGATGTGCGCATGTGCATGCCGGCCCACCGTCGGGCCGTCCGATGCTTAAGAGGTTAAAGCAACACCCACACTTTAATCCCCTAAAGAACACCTTTTCATTAAACTCAGAGCCCTGCCTTACCTTGGACTTGCACCATGGCTGTGGCTAGGAGTTGAAGTTGGCCTTTGAGTGTGTTTATTTGGCAAACGCCCTTCCATGACCGGCTCTCCCTCTCTCCCTCTACAGCCACCTTGGGTATTAAACAGCTTCTAATTACCCTAATGTTTTCCACTGCCATTCACAAAGCATCCTGGCTTGTATGATGGTGCGTGGGAAGTGGAGGGACGGAGGAGACGGTGGTTGAAGTAGGGAGGTGGAGGGAGGAGATGGTGGTTAAGGATGTGGATGGAGGGAGGAGATGGTGGTTAAGGAGGTGGATGGAGGGAGGAGATGGTGGTTGAAGTAGGGAGGTGGGGGGAGGGAGGATATGGTGGTTGAAGGAGGTGGGTGGAGGGAGGAGATGGTGGTTAAGGAGGTGGATGGAGGGAGGAGATGGTGATTGAAGGAGGTGGGTGGAGGGAGGAGATGGTGGTTAAGGAGGTGGGTGGAGGGAGGAGATGGTGGTTGAAGGAAGGAGGTGGAGGGAGGAGATGGTGGTTAAGGAGGTGGGTGGAGGGAGGATATGGTGGTTGAAGGAAGGAGGTGGAGGGAGGAGATGGTGGTTAAGGAGGTGGGTGGAGGGAGGATATGGTGGTTGAAGGAGGTGGGTGGAGGGAGGAGATGGTGGTTAAGGAGGTGGGTGGAGGGAGGAGATGGTGGTTGAAGGAAGGAGGTGGAGGGAGGAGATGGTGGTTAAGGAGGTGGATGGAGGGAGGAGATGGTGGTTAAGGAGGTGGGTGGAGGGAGGAGATGGTGGTTGAAGGAGGTGGGTGGAGGGAGGAGATGGTGGTTGAAGGAGGTGGGTGGAGGTAGGAGATGGTGGTTAAGGAGGTGGATGGAAAGAGGAGATGGTGGTTGAAGGAGGTGGATGGAGGGAGGAGATGATAGTTGAAGGAGGTGGATGGAGGGAGGATATGGTGGTTGAAGTAGGTGGGTGGAGGGAGGAGATGGTGGTTAAGGAGGTGGATGGAGGGAGGAGATGTTGGTTAAAGGAGGTGGGTGGAGGGAGGAGATGGTGGTTAAGGAAGTGGATGGAGGGAGGAGATGGTGGTTGAAGGAGGTGGATGGAGGGAGGAGATGGTGGTTAAGGAGGTGGATGGAGGGAGGAGATGATAGTTGAAGGAGGTGGATGGATGGAGGAGATGATAGTTGAAGGAAGGAGGAGATGGTGGCTGGAGGAGGTGGATGGAGGGAGGAGATGATAGTTGAAGGAAGGAGGTGGAGGGAGGAGATGGTGGTTGAAGGAAGGAGGTGGAGGGAGGAGATGGTGGTTGAAGGAAGGAGGTGGAGGGAGGAGATGGTGGTTAAGGAAGGAGGTGGAGGGAAGAGATGGTGGTTGAAGGAGGTGGGTGGAGGGAGGAGATGATAGTTGAAGGAAGGAGGTGGAGGGAGGAGATGGTGGTTAAAGGAGGTGGATGGAGGGAGGAGATTGTGGTTAAGGAGGTGGATGGAGGGAGGAGATGGTGGTTGAAGGAGGTGGATGGAGGGAGGAGATGATAGTTGAAGGAAGGAGGTGGATGGAAGAGAGGTGTTTTGAAGGAGGTGGATGTAAGGAGGAGATGGTAGTTGAAGGAGGGAGGTGGATGGAGGGAGGAGATGGTGTTTGAATGAGGTGGATGGATGGAAGAGAGGTGGTTGAAGGAGGGATGTGGTGGAGGGTGAGAGGGTGGGGGTTCGTCTTTCTGGGCACTGGATTGTTTTTTTTCTGTTTCCATCCCGATAAGTTCTTTGTAAGGTTGCACGAATAACACCAATACTAGTATTGGATTTTGGGCCCATAGGCTGCTAAAACAGGGTATATCCATATTGGAGAATTTCCCCAATACTACAACCCAATCCCAAGAGCCACATGTAAGAGATCCAAGCAAAATGATTTTAATTTATTTTCTCCGGCCCTCTAGAAGCACGTTAGAACTCTGGTTACATTTCACGCATTTCGATCGAGTGAACGCAAGCAGACGGTCAAAGTCGAACGTCTGCCGCTCAGTCAAACGACGCGGCACTCCACCGTCCAAGTGAAAGTTCTCAGGCATCGGTATCGCCGGCGGAGTCGTTGTTATCGGTGCGTCCCCTGCTCGGTTCTTGCGGGGATACACCTGGAATTTATGGATTCTCTGACTACAGTGGCCGAGGCCTTCCCCCAGCTGAGGGTGATAAATCAAACACAGTGATAACAACCGCCTTCCAGCCCCAAATCCCTTTTTAATCGCTTCCACCGTGCGCAATACGCACAGGAAGGGACCTCTATGGGTGCCTTCAGCTTTCCGGCACATTAGCAAGGCCCCGGAGCGAGCAGGAGGGAGCGAGAAAAGAGAGACGGGGGAATAAAGGAGGTAGATGATGAAGCCGGAGGACAGAGAGAGGAGGGACGCGTTAGAGGAGTAGCCCTTGGTTCCATTGGCTCCAGGGTCCTCAAACAGCGCCAGGACACATACATGTGCTGCACACGTACACGAAAACACAAATACATGCATAGATGTGACTTGCATTATACTCCTGCAAATGGAAATGCCGTACCTCAGCAATGTGGGTAAATACTTCCTCCTCTCTCTGTCCCTCTCTCTATCTCTCTCTCTCTTTCTCTGTCACGCAGACGCACACACAAGCAAAAACACAAGACACACACACGCTGCTGGCTTGGCTGAGAAAGGGAATACAGTAACAGATGTTATCAGGATACACAAATATATATTTTTACTGTATTCCGATACAGTTACAGAGGGAAAAAAAGACACAATCTGATTACAGATAATATTTTTTAAAACAGGTGTTCTATTTCAGGAGTACATTTAAAAAATAATATAAAAAAATGGTATATCAATATTTATCTTATTATACTAAGACCCCCTCTCTCCCCTGTCCTACCTCGGAAAACAAACAACCAATTGATCTCGGTCCGCACCCTATGCACCTGTGTGTCTGCGCTCTGCACCTGTGTGTCTGCTCTCTGCACCTGTGTGTCTGCGCTCTGCACATGTGTGTCTGCGCTCTGCACCTGTGTGTCTGCACTCTGCACCTGTGTGTCTGCGCTTTGCACCTGTGTGTCTGCTCTCTGCACCTGTGTGTCTGCGCTCTGCACATGTGTGTCTGCTCTCTGCACCTGTGTGTCTGCGCTCTGCACATGTGTGTCTGCGCTCTGCACCTGTGTGTCTGCGCTCTGCACCTCTGTGTCTGCTCTCTGCACCTGTGTGTCTGCTCTATGCACCTGTGTGTCTGCGCTCTGCACCTGTGTGTCTGCTCTATGCACATGTGTGTCTGCGCTCTGCACCTGTGTGTCTGCGCTCTGCACCTGTGTGTCTGCTCTATGCACATGTGTGTCTGCGCTCTGCACCTGTGTGTCTGCGCTCTGCACCTGTGTGTCTGCTCTATGCACCTGTGCGTCTGCTCTATGCACATGTGTGTCTGCGCTCTGCACTGTGTGTCTGCTCTCTGCACCTGTGTGTCTGCTCTATGCACCTGTGTGTCTGCGCTCTGCACCTGTGTGTCTGCTCTATGCACATGTGTGTCTGCTCTCTGCACCTATGTGTCTGCTCTCTGCACCTGTGTGTCTGCGCTCTGCACCTGTGTGTCTGCCCTATGCACTATTATATTTATATGATTATCGGCTTTACTACAATATTCTATTGCTATGGTTATTATGGACTTTACTACAATATTCTATTCATATGATTATGGACTTTAGGTTACTACAGTTGTTTTGACTTTACTTTATACATGGACTTTGTGCTGATGGCTATCTATACGCTACTACAGTTGTTTTGACTTTACTATATACATGGACTTTGTGCTGATGGCTGTATTTAAGCATTACACCACTTGTAGTCGTGGTTTGTGAAAATTAAACCATGCCTAGGGGTGGTCGTTAGACCCCCCTAGGCATGGTTTAATTTTCACAAACCACGACTACAAGTGGTGTAATGCTTTTATACAACTGGCACATTCATCCAACCTTATTGCTATACAATAAACACACATTAATCGAAGATTTATTGAAAAAACCATCCGCCAGAAAAAGTAGTTCCCACAACAACAAAAAAGAGAAGTTGCCTCCATGTGGAAGCAGCTCGGAAGTGCATCCAACTGTTCTCAGTAAGACATCCAGCAAACTAACACATCCAACTGTCTCTCAACTAAGACATCCAATGAACTAACACATCCAACTGTCTTTCACCTAGACATCCAACAAACTAACACATCCAACTGTGTGTTATTGGAATGATTGATTGATTGATTGAAAATTGTATTACCAGATGCAGAATGGGTACAATACAGTACGGCTCAATACACACAATTGTTAAGGGGATGCAGACCAAAGAAAGACTTTATGACATACCAGATTTACAAATACAGTAACACATCCAACTTTTCTTTCGTTTTTAACCTACTTTCTATAGAACTTCATTCTTAGATGCTTCTATAGAAAGTAGGTAAAACAAATTAAAAAAAGTTTTCTTTGCCCTATAGGGAAAAAAAAGTTCTCTTTGCCCTATAAGATTTTATTTTTTTTGTAAACCTACTTTCTATAGAAGCAACTGCAGGGAGGTGCGCTGTTTTAAGTAAGCGTGGGTTATTGAATTGATTGATTGATTGATTGATTGCTAATTTTATTACTGTCCGCCTTGTTTCCAACTGGTTAAGTTTAGGCCCTCTTTCGAATTTGGTTAAGGTTAGAGTTTGGAATCAGGGCTGGTGGTCTATCGCCCTGCTCTAAAGACAAACTCTAACCTTAACCAACTTCGAAAGAGGGCCTAAACTTAACCAGTTGGAAACAAGGCGGACAGTAATAAAATTAGCAATCAATCAATCAATCAATCAATTCAATAGTCCACGCTCACTTAAAACAGCACAGCTGCTTCTATAGAAAAAAATATATTAAAAAAAGAATTTGCAATTAATCAATCAATCAATCAATTTGCGCAATTTTTATTTTGTTCCACAATGACTCATGACCCATCAATTACATCATCCAACATTGTTTAAGCAACTAAGACATTCGCCGTGACAGAATCGGTTTTTATTTAGTCGTTATGACGCTATCAACATATCCATTCAGTCCACCCTCACTTAAAACAGCGCATCTCCCAGCTGCTTCTATAAAAAAAAAATAATAATAATTACAATTAATCAATCAATCAATCAATTCGCGCGATTTTTATTTTGTTCCACAATGACTCATGACCCATCAATTACATCATCCAACATTGTTTAAGCAACTAAGACATTCGCCGTGACAGAATCGGTTTTTATTTAGTCGTTATGACGCTATCAACATATCCATTCGTAAAGATTATTGTCCGCCATCTTGTTTTTTCCTAAAAAGCCGCACGGCGGAGTGATAGTAATTCGGTTGTGGGCGGGTCCTGGGACCAAGAGCGTGGGATTATGACAAATACATACGTGTAAATTGACTGTTTCAGCCAATCAGAATCGAGAAATTTGCATGCCGTTGTATAAAGGCTAATACAGTTGTTTTGACTTTATTATATACATGGACTTTGTGCTGATGGGCTATCTATAAGCTACTACAGTTGTTTTGACTTTACTACAGACATGTAACGGTTGTGACATCGTCACCTCAAACTTCGATGCCCAGAGGGAGTTTCGAACCCGGGTCTCCCACGCCGCGGGCAACAGCACAGACCACTATACCAAGAGGTGAATTCACTGGTTTGTAACGTGTCTATGTGTCTTTTGAGGATGAGAGTGAGTTTAACCCATAGCACCGCTACTCACCCCAGTCACTTCAAAACATCTGAAGTCCTTCGTGACTGCACTTCGCGGAACCATCTGTTACATATACATGGACTTTGTGCTGATGGGCTGTCTATAAGCTACTACAGTTGTTTTGACTTTACTATATAGATGGAGTTTGTGCTGATGATGAGCTGTCTATAGGCTACTACAGTTGTTTTTAACTTTACTATATAAATGTACTTTGTATTGATGGGTTGTCTATAGGCTACTATAGTTCTTTTGACTTTACTATATAAATGGTGGAACAAACTTCCCACCACAGTCAGGACAGCTGAAATCCGCCCAAAAACAGTTCTTCAAACAATACCTGAAATAAAAAAAGAATAAATAACCTTCCTACTATCTTTAACTATTATGCACTAGTATTGTGCTACCGCAGTAAGTACTCTTCCATGCCTACTGTTACCTACTATGCTAATAGGTCTATTAATATGCACTCAAGAGTGTAGCACTGAAGTTCGACAATATAATTTAACCTTAGCTGCCAGAGATGTACCTTTCCCACTGACTTGTTGTACAGAACTTGTAAGTCACTTTGGATAAAAGTGTCAGCTAAATGACTAAATTTAAATGTAAATGGACTTTGTGCTGGTAGGCTGTCTATGGGCCCTTTCTCACTCACTGCTCTGTGTCGAATCAGACCCGGCTCGCATCAGAAAAGGGTGTGTCTGTCTGAGTGAGAACGCTGTCCCCCATCCCCGCCCCCCGCTGATTCGTCCCCGGGGGCGCAGAACCTGGACCGCTGAAATAGGTGGTCTCAGGTGCGCGCTAGTGTGGGGGCGGTTAGGCCTGGCAATTTTGTTTGCCATTGCTATGTCTATACATTGTTCGAATGCATTTATTTCTATTAGACCAGTGGTGCCCAACCAGTCGGCCGTGGTCGACCAGTAGATCAATGACATGCAATATAATTGCCACAAGCGATGGGATAATGTTAGCTTCTGAACAGGCTAGCTAACTAGCGTTAGCCGTTAGCCATTGCTGTATACTATACTTTCTTGTTCGAATGCATTTATTTCTATTAGACCAGTGGTGCCCAACCAGTCGGCCGTGGTCGACCAGTAGATCAATGACATTCAATATAATGCATATAATCGATGCAGCAATGTTACTAGTAAAGGCTAAGCTAACTAGCGTTTAGTCGTTAGCTTAGCGCTATCGTTAAAACGCTCAAAAGCGGACTCTACAACACCATCCATTCGTGATAAAATAGGGTGGGTTATATTGACAAGGCTTGACAACAGAGGTTCAAATATAACTTCATATTTATTGGCAATTTGTTCATTTATATCATCATCCAGTCTCCGCAGTAGTGTTAAGACACTTCCTGTTTACATTTTCGAACGTGACATCATCGCCTACGGCAAGCGTAAACGCTCAAAAGGCAAACCGTAAACAGAACCTGAAGCGAACCAAGACCGCAGTGTGTACACAAACTAGAGGGGAGAGAGGGGGGGGGGGGAGTTCGCATCAGATTCGGAACGGGGCCAGAACGGAACGGAATAGAAACGAATAGGTGAGTGAGAAAGGGCCCTAAATGTTTACTACAGGGACTCTTGAGGCACTTGAATTGCTCTGGGAAACCATTAATGACAATAACACACTGCTTGTGATTTTGACATGTGTATTAATATTTAAGGTTGCCATGGTAATGTTGGTACCTACTCAAGGACGCGAGAACTGGGGGTGCGACGGGTGCTCCAGCACCCCCTGCTGGCGGGGAGGGTAACTGCAACTGCAAGGTGGTTTTGGCCTTTATTCCATTGGAATACCGACGCTACTCAATGTCATAGAGCGGAACGGCACTGCAGATTTACCCTATTCTTGGAATTCATTGCCAGATCCATAGGGGCGCTGTCTCGATAATGCAGTGTTATTAAAACAGCGTGTAGCCACTCATGAACCGGTTGGGATTCGAATAGACGCGGCCTGGAAGCGTCAACGCGGAACTGGAAATCCGTTGGTAAAATAAATAGCGGCCTGGAATAGTTTTTGTTTTGGGACAATTCGCAGTAAAGGAATATATCTGTCGGCGATGTTGTATGCGGGAACGAATTGCAGAGAGGGAGGACTGTCTGAAGTGGAGAGTGTGTTTACTTGTGTCTCAGAAAATAAATCTCTCATCTGATTTCTTTAATAATAATAACCTGGACTTGCTGCAGCATATGCATCCGGATATTCTGGACTCACTGGACATTCATGTTGTCATGAAGGAGTTTATTTCCACCACTCCTGAACGCAAGACCACCTTCTGTGTTTTACCGTCTTCGGAATAGGTAATGTTATTATTATTATTGCTCCTGCAGGCTGCAGCTATTGTTGTTGCGACAGTGACACAGAGGGCGCAACAGCCAGATGGGGTAAGCTGGGCTGTGATGTGTGCATCAGAACGCTCAGAGCGCGGAGTTGGGCAGCTGTTTTGATTGAAAAGTTTGATTGAAAAGTTTATTAACAGATTGCAGAATGGGTACAGTACAGTACAGCTCAATACATACAATTGTTAAGGGGATGCAGACCAGAGAAAGACTTTCGTCTTGTTTACATCAGGGACCGCCCCCCATTTTCAATTCATCATAGTATCCTAGTTGTTGTGAAGGATCAGATTAAACCGAATATATATATTTATTTATGGATATATATTTAATAGTATTTGTATATCGTTTGATATCCCCTGTATATTCCTTGTACAATATGCACTGAATATCCCTTTAGTCTACTAAACAGCCCATAATAGTTTCATTCTACCATTGGACGAGAACCTGGCGCCAGCAGCCATACCCCTAGGTTCAAGTTCAATCGTGCCGCCCAACATGTCGTGGCAAGCCCGGTTCCGCGTAGGAATACGTCTGGCGAAATACGAATGGTACTATTTGTTCACAGCGCATATATATATGGCGCAAGTAAAGTAGAACTTTCTTTTAGTCCATTAGTTCTTTACCCTCCAACCTAGTAACAGACGCAAAGCCTCACCCACGACGCACGTGTGGTGCAGTAAGGCCTACTTGGCCTCAGAATAGGCATTGAGATATCGTGTGGATTAATAGTTGAATTGTCATAGTTTGGCACTATACCGTCGAGTTGGACGTATTTCTATTAAGCTAATAATAGTCTATTATGTATGGTGCATCGTTCGGTTAGAGTTATAAAGTGAGCAGCACCCCCATCGTTCCTGACGTTATCTGGAGTCGTAACCAGGCTGGGCAGACCACTTGTGGTGCTTGCATCCGAGGAGCTCCGGGCCAGGACGAGTGGACCTGTACATTGGATTACTTTACCCGGACGACGGCGAGCCTTCCACGGCTTGGATTATCTACATGCTTTGGGTGCTTTGATTATTCCATGGATAACGGCCAACACTGCTGAGTGTTGGAACTACCCCCCGGAGAGGAGTCCAGGTGAGACGGCGCTCTACACCAGTGAGGTCGCCTCACGTCTCTCCGTTGTGGACCGGCAGCTACCGTCCACCAGAGGGTCCAGCTGTATTCATCTGCGGACCGAGGTTCTGTGGGCATCGTGTTCAGGACTCTGAATTCTCCCAAGAAATCGTCGGCCAGATGGGATACCGCCAGCGGCTCTTCTAACCCCCCCTCCTACTGTCTTACAACCAGCGGGACCCCCCCCCCCTTAGTGTATCCAGCTATAATCATTTAAGTACTATCGCTATAGTTCCCTAAAGAACCAGGTTGTATATTTGCTCCCTGCGTAACCAGAGATTGGACATTCAATGTTGATTTACCTACGAATACTCATTTGCCATACAAGTGCATTTCAAATCATAAATGTCATCAAGTGAACGTTGTATATACCCTTTGCTATATAAAATATTCGATTTGTACATTTGTGTGGACTTCGTTTCATCAGGTGGGAAAGTGTTCATCATATCTATATCATGTACTGGATGGCCAGAAGTTAAAGTACAAGAGGTAGTGGTTTAATAATACCATACTTATCAATACAGTCAGGGAATTGTACCCCTCAGTTACAATTGGTCCTTCGAGCCGGAGGGTAACTAGTGTAATATTAATATAGTGTTATTAATATTAAAATGGCCTATGATGAACACTCCACGAAACGGTCCTCCTAACGTAGAACGCCCGCAGCGCAGACGACAGCCACCTCAGTACTTAGAGGATTACGCTGTCAGTCAACTACCTAGCCTTCGACAAACGGTAAACTCGGTAAAAGTAGAAAGTAAAATTATGTCTGACCTTAACGACCAGGTTTCCCCGACCACAGAGGCCCTAGTAGGTTCTAATGTAACTGACCAAGCTCACGGTGGGGACCAGGAGGGAGCTGACATGCCTTTACCCCCCGCCAATACCGAAGAAGTAGTCCCCGACCAGCCCCGGGAGGAAGACAACCCTACAGAGAGAGAACTCTGCACGGAAGAAGAGGAGGAGAGCGCCGAGGAAATAGAGCTCCAGGACTCCCCAACGAGTACACCAAGGAGCGGCTCACCCAGGAGCGGCTCACCTCCACAACCGCCTTCCCCCAGCGAAGCGAAGAGGATGCTACAACAGGCGTTCCTCGTCAGCCTGACAGCCTCTACCGAACGCGATCGACTTCAGGGTGAACGCGATCGACTTCAGGGCGAACGCGATCGACTCCAAGCACAGCAACGGAGCGAAGAAGAGCGCATACACCTGGAGATGAGACGCCTTCAGACGGAAGAGAATTATGGCAAGAGACCGGGCCGACGCCCAGCGCGCCGCTGCCGGTGCCCAAAGAGAAGCAGATCTCACCAAGCGCGAAGTCGAGCGCGACAAGTTACAAGCGCAGCTAATGGAGCAGCTGATCCTCAAGGCAACACCCTCTCCCTCCGCCAGGGGTTCAAGGAACTCGTCGAGACAACAGTCAAGGGCAGCGTCTCCTAACCGAGCAAGCGACCCTGAACTTGACCAACAGACCAAGCCTATACCCCCCGCAGACCCCCTTCCCAGACCGGTCCAAGCGAGACCCAGCTACAAGGAAGGAGCGGCATACACTGCGGAGAAGCTAAATAAACGACTACAGGATCTGGAAGACCTGATAGAGGAAGAAGAGGGAGAGGAGGAGAACCAAGCCCGACGACAGCACAGTACTCCACCGGACCAGGAGGTCCAGTACAGCCCAGGCTATACCCCCGCGGCGCTGCGCTACAGACCCCCGACTCTATTCACGGGTGAGCACGACGCACGACCAGCCCCGAGGAATAGCACCTGGACCAGCGGGCCATGGTACCCTGTCGGTACCAGCCCACAGAGAGGCGCAAGAGGAGACTCGCCTAGGAGGTCTCTCCCCCAACGCTCGCCGATGTATCAGCCATCCACGGCGTCATACATTGCCACGCCGTCGTTTCCAGACTTCACCTATGAGAATCGAGCACAGTACACGGAGCTCCGGATGTGCTTAGAGACAATGATGGTGGATGTCGCTGATGAACGCCACAAGTATGCAATATTACTGAAGCACCTGAAAGTACCGCGAGCGCACAATATAGCGCTAGCCTATGCCACCTCTACGACCCCATACACCGCGGCCCTAGCAGCGCTGGACCAGAGATATGGACGTATATGGGATTACGTAATCCAAGAGATAAGGCATATTGATCGCCTACCCCCAGCAACAGACAATCGCTCATTAGACGACCTGTCAATCAAAGTGCAGTCCCTGGTAGGGATGCTGGGAGCGCAACGGGAAAAGGGCATGCATGAGCTATACGCCAACTCTAACGTCGAGAGGATTTTGGAGAAGCTGCCACCCGCAAGACAAGAGCGTTTTAGGCGGCAGAGGGACTACCGGGATCCTAACGGCCCCGAACCATCCCTCCTTGATCTAGCCGACTTCCTGACGAGAGAAGTCAGCAGCTTACGACTGGATACGTTCGGGCGGAGCACGCCAAGCTCCAGAGAGGGACCCAGGAGAATAAATGATGGAAGAAGATCGGTGACTGTCATGCACCAATCAGAGTCAGTACCGAGCAGTAAGAGCCACAGTACCCCCTCGAGAAAAGAGAAGTGGAAGATGGTGTGCCCCTACTGTGAGAAAGAACACTGGCTGTCACAATGTGACCTGTTCACAAAGATGAATGCAGAAGAAGTGAGTCAATGGATAAAGTCCAACAGGCGCTGTTACCGATGTGCGCGCAGTCACATGGCAGCCGAATGCCGCCTAAAGAAAAGGTGCAGTCGGTGCGACGGAGCCCATCTAGATATACTACACGACAGTAACAGAAGACGGCCTTCACCTGCACCATCGAGCGGCACCAAGGCAAGTGTCATGTACATTGACCCCGCCAGCAGCAGCGGCGCCCAAGTGCTCTTAAAGGTAGTCCGTGTGACATTGAGCTACCAAGATAAAGTCATGGACACTTACGCCGTCCATGATGACGGGTCAGAGAAGACCCTTCTGCTCGCGTCCGCTGCGGCCCAGCTGGGACTGCGGGGGAGCGAGAACCAAATGACGATTCGGACAATAAGAAGAGATTTAAAGACGATAAAGGGCGAGAATGTCTCCTTCACTATCGCAGCAAACGGGCAGCCAGAGCGACGGTATAGGATTACAAATGCTTTCACCAGCCAAGAAATAGGACTATCGCAGTACACCTACCCCATCGCCAAGTTGATGGATAAATATGTGCACCTGCGTCAACTACCTATCCCGCTCATAGACGGCGCTACCCCGACCCTGCTGATAGGCTCCGACCATGCAGAACTCATAGCACCAGACCGGGTCCATACAGGACCCCGAGGCTGTCCTGCAGCAGTCGAGACCCGCCTAGGGTGGACACTACAAGGCCCCCTCGCTAAATCTCTCAACCGAACAGCAGCCACTAGCTGCCTCCACTCCAGAACGACAGAAGAAGACACCACTCTCCTGCAGCATGTCGAGAGGCTATGGACACTAGAGACAATGCCCTTTAAGAACGAAAAGAAAGATATTCGTTCTAAAGAAGAAATTTACGCCATCAACCTACTCGAGCAAGGGACAAAGAGAGTCACAGTCGGCGGAGTGATGAGATACGCAACTCCACTCCTGAGGCGAGAGGGAATGCCCACCTTTCACGCAAAGAAAGACGCCACGGAGCGCTATCTATTGAACACGGAGCGGCGCCTAGCCAAAGACCCCACTCAAGAGGGTGTGTACCGCGCTGAGATTGAGAAGCTAATCACAGCGGGACACGTGACAAAGATTGACATTAAAGAGGCCGATCAGACGACCGAATCATGGTACGTGCCGCATCACAAGGTCCACCACAACGGCAAGGATCGCATTGTGTTTAACTGCAGCTACCAGATCGGATCCCAAAATCTGAATAAAGAGCTCTTGCCCGGCCCCACACTCGGCCCCTCCCTACTAGGCGTGCTACTGCGCTTCCGCCAGGACAAGGTGGCTATCAGCGGGGATATCAAAGGGATGTTCCTGCAGGTGAGACTAGTGGAGGAGGACAAGCCCCTGCTGCGGTTCCTATGGAGAGAGAGGATCGGAGATGAGAACCCAGCCATCTACCAGTGGGAAGTACTCCCCTTCGGAACCACATGCAGCCCGTGCTGTGCTACATTTGCACTACAGAAACACGTCGCAGAGGACCCAGCAGCAGATGAAGAGGTCCGACACAGTGTGAAGAACAGTTTCTACGTGGACAACTGTTTACAAAGCGTTTCGACTCAAGACAGACTCGCTCCACTATAGACACAAACCCCTGACTCCAGAGCAGGGAAGGTCGACGGCGACACCGACCACCAGACGGAGTGTGTACAGAACACTCGCCAGACAATATGACCCGTTGGGATGTATTCTACCTTACACCACCAGGGCAAAGATGATTGTACGAGCACTATGGGACAAGGACCAGGGCTGGGACGACCCCATACCCGCACACCTTGCCTCAACATGGAGAGAGTGGGAGACGGAACTCCGCTCACTCCCAGGCGTCAATATACGCCGCAGCTACTTCCCATCCACAGTGAGGCCAGAGACATGCAAGATTGATCTACACGTCTTCAGCGACGCCTCCGAAGTAGCCTATGGATCGGTGGCCTACTTGCGTGCCCAAGAGAAGGGAGGAAAGATACACACTGCTTTCATCCTGGCTCGCTCAAGAATAGCCCCACGAAAGCAACAATCTATCCCGCTTCTAGAGCTCTGCGCAGCCCTAGCAGGAGCGCATCTAGCCACGTTAATCCAACGTGAACTCACCATTCCGGTGCACAGAACAATCTTGTGGTCAGATTCCACGACTGATTCATGCAGATACAAAGTCTTCGTGGGAGTCAGAGTCACCGAGATTCAAGAGTTAACAGAAGCAGCGAGCTGGCGGTATGTGGACACCAAACACAACCCAGCTGACGTCATCACCCGGGGAATGTCTCTGGATGACCTCACCCGTCGCAACATCTACAGTGACGGACCAGAATTCCTCAAGCTCCCGGAAGAAGAGTGGCCTACGCCCACCCCACGGGAAGCAAGTAACGAGGAGGCTGAGAACAAGAAACCTATGTTCTGTGGACTGAGCACAGTCGCCTCCACAGACCCCAACATAGATGACTGCATTACCCTAGAGAGTGCGCAGCAAAAGACATTCCTGTGGCACCACCCAGAGATTCAGTCCACCACTGACATTTCAGCAGCTGACTACGAAGAAGCAGAACTTCTTCTACTACAACGAGCCCAGAGAGACTCGTTCCCCGATGAGCTAGACTGTCTACAGGGAGGAAAGCCCGTCCCATCAGACAGCAGACTGCTCCACCTGGCACCCGAGAGTGACGCCCATAATCTCATCAGAGTGGGTGGTCGCCTGCGGAGAGCCCCCGATCTACCGGATGACATTAAGTACCCGATAGTCTTGAACAGCCGACACAAGGTCACAGAGCTGATCATAAAGAAATACGACGAGGATGTACACCACGCAGGAGCAGAGAGAGTCTTTGCGGAGATCAGACGTCGCTATTGGATACTTCAAGGAAGAGAAGCGGTGCAACGCTTCCAGCGAACCTGTCTAGACTGCCGAAAGTGGCGCGCGCAGCCCAGCATACCACGGATGGCTGACTTACCCCCCTGTCGCCTCCGACTCGGCGACAAGCCATTCCACTCCACAGGCATGGACTGTTTTGGCCCGTTGTATATAAAGAGAGGAAGAGGAACCGAGAAGCGGTGGGGTATTGTATTCAAATGCATGACCACCAGAGCGATACATATCGAGCTCCTTCCGACCATGAGCACAGACTCATTCCTTATGGCCTTCCGAAGATTCACATCACGGAAAGGAAAACCGTCTACATTGTTGTCTGATCACGGGACAAACTTCAAAGGCGGAGAAAGAGAGCTGAGAGAGAGCTTCCAAGCTATGGGCCCAGAACTTAAGACCCACCTAGCTCCATCCCAGATTGACTTCCAGTTTAATCCCCCGAACGCACCCCACTTCGGTGGAACCTGGGAACGAGAAGTACGTTCTATAAAGACAGCCCTGTACGCCGTGCTTGGGGCCCAGACTGTGGCGGAGGAAGTCCTAATGACAGTCCTCACGGAGATCGAGGGAGTATTGAACTCAAAACCCCTCGGTTACGTCTCCAGTGATGTAGCAGATGTCGACCCAGTCACCCCCAACACACTCTTAATGGGGCGGCTGGACCCCGCGCTACCCCAGACAATGTACAGGCCTGAAGAAGCGAACGGCCGAAGAATGTGGAGGTACAGTCAAGTACTAGCTGACAAGTTTTGGAGCAGCTTCCTACTCCACTACCTACCGTCTCTACAGACCCGCCAGAAGTGGGTAAAAGAGAGAGACAATTTGACAGAAGGAACAGTCGTCATGATTATCGACCAGTCACTACCCAGAGCTATGTGGCCGGCTGGCCGCGTAAGCAAAGTGATCACCGGTGCCGATGGCAAGGTCCGAGCAGCTGAAGTACTCGTCCAAGGGCGAACTTACACACGACCCGTGGCGAGGCTAATAGAACTGCCCCGACTCCCAGATACTATCGATGATGACCATGACCCCATGACTTTGTGAGTTGACTGACCCTTACAGCGGACCTTGAGTGGTAGACAGTGCGGTTAATCTGTCTCTGCTTAGCTAATTAGGTGGGACTAATTAGGGGGCGGCTGTTGTGAAGGATCAGATTAAACCGAATATATATTTATTTATGGATATATATTTAATAGTATTTGTATATCGTTTGATATCCCCTGTATATTCCTTGTACAATATGCACTGAATATCCCTTTAGTCTACTAAACAGCCCATAATAGTTTCATTCTACCATTGGACGAGAACCTGGCGCCAGCAGCCATACCCCTAGGTTCAAGTTCAATCGTGCCGCCCAACATGTCGTGGCAAGCCCGGTTCCGCGTAGGAATACGTCTGGCGAAATACGAATGGTACTATTTGTTCACAGCGCATATATATATGGCGCAAGTAAAGTAGAACTTTCTTTTAGTCCATTAGTTCTTTACCCTCCAACCTAGTAACAGACGCAAAGCCTCACCCACGACGCACGTGTGGTGCAGTAAGGCCTACTTGGCCTCAGAATAGGCATTGAGATATCGTGTGGATTAATAGTTGAATTGTCATAGTTTGGCACTATACCGTCGAGTTGGACGTATTTCTATTAAGCTAATAATAGTCTATTATGTATGGTGCATCGTTCGGTTAGAGTTATAAAGTGAGCAGCACCCCCATCGTTCCTGACGTTATCTGGAGTCGTAACCAGGCTGGGCAGACCACTTGTGGTGCTTGCATCCGAGGAGCTCCGGGCCAGGACGAGTGGACCTGTACATTGGATTACTTTACCCGGACGACGGCGAGCCTTCCACGGCTTGGATTATCTACATGCTTTGGGTGCTTTGATTATTCCATGGATAACGGCCAACACTGCTGAGTGTTGGAACTACCCCCCGGAGAGGAGTCCAGGTGAGACGGCGCTCTACACCAGTGAGGTCGCCTCACGTCTCTCCGTTGTGGACCGGCAGCTACCGTCCACCAGAGGGTCCAGCTGTATTCATCTGCGGACCGAGGTTCTGTGGGCATCGTGTTCAGGACTCTGAATTCTCCCAAGAAATCGTCGGCCAGATGGGATACCGCCAGCGGCTCTTCTAACCCCCCCTCCTACTGTCTTACAACCAGCGGGACCCCCCCCCCCCCCCCCCCCTTAGTGTATCCAGCTATAATCATTTAAGTACCATCGCTATAGTTCCCTAAAGAACCAGGTTGTATATTTGCTCCCTGCATAACCAGAGATTGGACATTCAATGTTGATTTACCTACGAATACTCATTTGCCATACAAGTGCATTTCAAATCATAAATGTCATCAAGTGAACGTTGTATATACCCTTTGCTATATAAAATATTCGATTTGTACATTTGTGTGGACTTCGTTTCATCAGGTGGGAAAGTGTTCATCATATCTATATCATGTACTGGATGGCCAGAAGTTAAAGTACAAGAGGTAGTGGTTTAATAATACCATACTTATCAATACAGTCAGGGAATTGTACCCCTGATGCCTGACCCGAACCCTAACCCCAAACCCTGGTTAAAATAGGGGTTCTTCTGCGGACTTTGGGTCCCCGCAACGGTAGTAAAACAGGGCATACTGTACAAACACTCACAAACAAGCACACTCACACAGCTTCACCAGACAGCGACAGGCCACCCTCACAGCCTCTCGTTGGCCATGCAGGATGGACAGGGAAGGGAGTGATTTGCTGTGGTGTAGATTTTATAGGCTTCCTCTGACATTATCCTTGGGTTCTCTGGCTCTCTGCATGATTTGTTGTGGCGACGGCCGGCGGTGTATATTTAACTTCCCCTCCGACGGATTCCTCTCACTTTTTTGCACAGTAGCGTGATTTCCTCAACTTTTACAAGTTTGACTCGCAAACACATTCTTTATGGTTGAGATCTTTTGGCTTTTCGAGTAATAGCACGCTGGGACAAAGTACAAACTACAATGACGTTTTTGATTTATTCGCCATAATCTGAAATGGAAATTCCTCTCATGTCGCTGTGAAATGGTGATCTGACCGTGGATCTGTCCGTGTTTGTGGTCTTGTACCTAAGTAACGTCACGCATGGCCGGCACTGACAGAAACAAGATGACCGTGATGGAAAGGGGGGATGAGTTCTCTTAACCACTGGCTCATAGAGGATTAAAGAAAGATGCATTTATCCCATACAACATCTGAACTGTATTATATATTGTTTTTTGTTTTTAGTATGAATTTTCCAAATTAAAAACATGATTTATTTTATTTGAACTAGCTTAAGGTATTCTGTAATATATTATACCATCACTAATCCCCACTAAGGCGTTGGGTCGTCTTAGTTCTTCTACAACATTTCATTGAACATCAAAGAGATAGTTTGGATTTTTGTGAAGTCAAGGATTTATCAGGACAAAAAAAAGGTACTTCCCATATGTGCTCTCCTTACTGAAATATTATTGCCAGCTGTAGTTTTCAGCCATTTCCTACAAACGCTAATGGAGGTCAAAGCCATTTCTCAGAAAAATCACAAATAACACCATCCAACAGTGGTCCCACAGAAGTAATTTCTAAGTTATAATATAGAAGCACTTGCTACAGACAGTAGTATATGATTCAGAAAAAAAGGATCTCACCCCCCTTGACTTACATTGCGCTGCCAATATGTCAATAACCTAAAACCGATGCAGCTGGACTTCAAAGAGCTGCGGTTGCCTTTAACCCCTTAATGAACACAAGAGGGATTCCTTGTCCTCAGATGGTGTAGCTCAGAAGACAAGTTCAGACTCAATTACCCCAAAACCAAACAAATCTGCACAAAGACCACGGCGTCTCGGGACACGTCTTAGACCGTGCATATTCATTTTATTGCCTATATTTATGTCTTTCTTCTATTACCCTGCCCATACCAGTACCTCCCCTGCCCCGTGCTGCTATGATTCCTTTTCATTGTTGTGTGATGTATCGCAAATGTTATTGCTGTTATCTTGGCCAGGTCTCCCTTGCAAAATAGATCTTGTATCTCAATGGGACTTCCTGGCCACCCACTTTCCTCATCTGTACCGCCTGGCGCCAGGGTTATTGACCATTTTAGCTATGTTTGCAGACCCATCGTGTGTTCTGTATTATAGCTATGGAGACAATAGTATGGCTCATTTGACAGACATTGTTCATAGTCCATTACTGACTAATCAGTTCATTACTATGCACTGTAGTTTTTTTTTTATCCGCTTTTTCTCCCATTTTTCTATATTTTTTCTCCCATCCCAATTTCGTATCATCCAATTCAACCCTCCCCTGTCACGGACGCTGTTTCTTGCCTCCCACAAGCCGGCTGCAATGTGGACTAAGTCATACATAGCACAAGTCCCCTCCGGTACTTGAGGTAACAGCAGTCGCATCTTTTCACCTGCGCAGCTCGATCTCTCAGTGGCGAGGAGTAACGCGTGGGAGGCTCACGCTGCCCCCGACACTTCCTGATTCTACTGCGCAGGCGCACCAACCGACCTGTAGGAGTCGCTGTCCACAGCGCCCGATCCCCACCCTTCAGTTTCCCTCCCCGTAATACGGCCAATGTGTATTACTGTGGACGACCAGCTAAACTGAAAGCAAATGTGGAGCGCTGGGCTCGAACTGACGAGCCCAGCGTCTCCAGCATTTCGTGGCAAGTGCCTTGCCCACTACGCCACGTAGCCGCCCGACTATGCACTGTAGTTACACACGCTATTACATGCTAAACATCACCCCTTTCCCAAATAATCCAGTATTTTTTCATAGATCGCCAGATATGACGCGTTATATGCAATAAGCCCAAATCGTTCTGGTCGATCGCCTGAAACCCCAAATACTCCCAAATCAAAGGTATGTACATATGTGTCTTCACAAAATCATCAAGGGGCGGGGGGGGGGGGGGGGGGGGTCGTTTTAGCTAGAAACCGTGATCGTTTGTCGAGCATGTTTTACGTCCGGTAAAACACGACAATGTGATTGTTACAAAAACATGTTTCAGGTTTGGTAAAATAGACATAAAATATACCTTACCTTAGCCAGAAGGTATTCCAAAAAGAATAATTCCCAGTGATCGCATCGCCATCGCGATTACCCGTGTATATGTCTATACTCGTGTATACGGGAAATAGGCTTCAGGCAATCAAATCTCGAGGCGATCGCTCTGTTGCTCTGTCTGTATCTACACCAAGCTATTCCAGTCCAAAAGGTAGGCGATCCTGCCACCTGGTGAGATTCGATCGTCATTGCAATTCCAACGTAGGCAGATGAGCCAGGGAGACCTAGAGGGCTCTGGCTGACCGTATAGAACAGGGATCAAAGGAAAAATATCAAAGGATCAAAACCCGAGAGGTTTTGGCACTCAACGGTTGGCGAGATAACCCGACTTATCTTGGGTATGGCGCCCAATGAGTTAAGAGGTTAAATAAAAAAAATTATTAAAAAATGTTCTATATTTATGTATTTTTTCTATTACCTGTACCTCCCCTCCCCCCTCCTCCATGCTGCTATGATGCATGGGGGAATATCTTATCTTACCTTATCTTATCTTATTATATCGGAAATCAACGATTTAAAAAGTGGAATGCCCGTTTCTCTGTCCACCCTCCCTCACCCGTCTCACTCTTTCATTCAATGACTCAGGGCCAGTCCGCAGCTCCTCTCTGAGTTTAAGAGGCTTTATTAATGATAGCCTGGGAAGTCCTTGGCGACGCATCGGACATTCATCTTCATCTCAATGTCAAACCACTGACATCACCCTGGCCATCTATCTGGGCGGCTCTCGAGGAGAGTCAGCCCTACACACACACACACACACACACACACACACACACACACACACACACACACACACACACACACACACACACACACACACACACACACACACACACACACACACACACACACACACACACACACACACACACACACACACACACACACACACACACACACACACACACACACACAGCTATGAATCGCATTGTGTCTGTGAGCCTGGCTTCATGAAATCACTATCTTAGAGAGAGAGAAGGGGGATGGCTGAGCACGGCGTGGCAGGGTCAGAGGGGAGAGATAGTGGGGAGATAGATGGAGGGAGAGAGGAGAGAGAAGAGAGGGTGGAGAGAGAGAGTAGGGAGAGAGTGGAGAGAGAGGTGGAGGGAGAAAGGGGGAGAGAGGAGAGAGAGAGAAGAGAGAGAGAGGAGTGCTGGGTTTTCCCTGTGCCGGTGTTCAAATCCCCGTCCAAAATGTATAGCATTTTCCCCACTTTTCCTTTCATTCTGTGGCCCTTGTTGATTTTTGAGGGAAATGTGTTTTGCACATGTACGCCCAAGTGGAACCCAGCTTTAATTGCCCTCCACACAGCCAGGAGGCATTAGAGTGAGATCTCCTCTGTCCCACATCTTCCTTTTAAAAAAACAGAAGAGAAGATCTGAGGGCTTTGTGTTACCGCGGCACACGGATGTTAACATCTGCAAAATGCCTGCCCATTTGGCTCAGTGCCATCTATTCAATATGGGACGACTACATTTAGAAACGTAATATGTGAAAATATGTGTTTTGTGAAAATGTCTGCGCTAAGCCAAATCCTCCACTGGAACCTCTCACTGTTTTAAAACCTCTACCGTTACCTCTCACTGTTTTAAAACCTCTACCGTAACCTCTCACTGTTTTAAAACCTCTACCGTAACCTCTCACTGTTTTAAAACCTCTACCGTTACCTCTCACTGTTTTAAAACCTCTACCGTTACCTCTGACTGTTTTAAAACCTCTACCGTTACCTCTGACTGTTTTAAAACCTCTACCGTTACCTCTCACTGTTTTAAAACCTCTACCGTTACCTCTCACTGTTTTAAAACCTCTACCGTTACCTCTCACTGTTTTAAAACCTCTACCGTTACCTCTCACTGTTTTAAAACCTCTACCGTTACCTCTCACTGTTTTAAAACCTCTACCGTTACATCTCACTGTTTTAAAACCTCTACCGTTACCTCTCACTGTTTTAAAACCTCTACCGTTACCTCTCACTGTTTTAAAACCTCTACCGTTACCCCTCACTGTTTTAAAACCTCTACCGTGACCTCTCACTGTTTTAAAACCTCTACCGTTACCTCTCACTGTTTTAAAACCTCTACCGTTACCTCTCACTGTTTTAAAACCTCTACCGTTACCTCCCACTGTTTTAAAACCTCTACCGTAACCTCTCACTGTTTTAAAACCTCTACCGTTACCTCTCACTGTTTTAAAACCTCTACCGTTACCTCTCACTGTTTTAAAACCTCTACCGTTACCTCTCACTGTTTTAAAACCTCTACCGTTACCTCTCACTGTTTTAAAACCTCTACTGTTACCTCTCACTGTTTTAAAACCTCTACCGTTACCTCTCACTGTTTTAAAACCTCTACCGTTACCTCTCACTGTTTTAAAACCTCTACCGTTACCTCTCACTGTTTTAAAACCTCTACCGTTACCTCTCACTGTTTTAAAACGTCTACCGTTACCTCTCACTGTTTTAAAACCTCTACCGTTACCTCTCACTGTTTTAAAACCTCTACCGTTACCTCTCACTGTTTTAAAACATCTACCGTTACCTCTCACTGTTTTAAAACCTCTACCATTACCTCTCACTGTTTTAAAACCTCTACTGTTACCTCTCACTGTTTTAAAACCTCTACCGTTACCTCTCACTGTTTTAAAACCTCTACCGTTACCTCTCACTGTT
Source organism: Notolepis coatsorum (assembly GCF_963971535.1). Classification (NCBI taxonomy): domain Eukaryota; kingdom Metazoa; phylum Chordata; class Actinopteri; order Aulopiformes; family Paralepididae; genus Notolepis; species Notolepis coatsorum. The sequence continues at coordinate 69,802,394 of NC_140167.1, read as the reverse complement.
GTAAAACCTCTACCGTTACCTCTCACTGTTTTAAAACCTCTAACGTTACCTCTCACTGTTTTAAAACCTCTATTGTAACCACTGGTTTGGTTTCAACCCTGTCATGATCTATGGATTACTTGGAAAAAGAAGACTGCATATTTGTGTATCAGTGCGATACGATTTAAGCAAAGATAAACTAAACTAAGCTCAGTAATAAAGATGCTATATATATATATCTCAAACATGATTATGGGGGATGTACATCATAAAGTAAATCTCTTAAAGCATAATTCCAGTAGTTCTACATGGCTTGTGGGTGGATTTACATGATTGGTCCAGGTTTTAGATCCTTAAACCCTACCCATCATTACACTACAAGCATGATTCTGAAGGGGGAAACATGAGGGCCTCAACCCAAAGCTGGTGAACAGCTTTTATGCCATAAGGCGATGAAAAAAAGAAAAGAAAACACTTCTGTTTCGTATGGTATGTGACCGTGACTCAAGAAGATACTATTTGAGTAGTGAGTCCGTAGAGAGAGCTACACTTATGAGAGCATCTTGGAGACATATGGGAGATCGTCTGGAGAGTGATAAGATCAAGGCCAACATATCTCACCTCCCCGCCTTGGGTTGGACAAGGGGCTATTTTGGAGCAAAGGCTTCAGGCTTTGTCTCTGGTTTCATCTCAGTAGGATGCAGCATTGGACTTTTTGTCTCGTATTTGCAAAATGGTATATCATAAACAGGACAATCTTTGTTATTGTACTTTTGGTAATTTATCTTAACTTACTTCTCTGCTGGAGTAGACATCTGGACCCTATAGTACATGTTCCAGCTCCTGTGCTTGTGACACATGGAACATCATACAACAAACTCTAAGGCTCAATACTTTGGTCAGTTTAAATCCTTGATCACCAACCATTCCACCATAATCTGTAATTGATTGTACACATTTGTATTATGATTGCACTTAATGTATATTGTATATTGCATATTGTATTGTTTATTGTATTTTGCATAATACATGCATTTATCATGTATTTATTATGTTTGTATGCTTGACATTATTGTAAATGAGGGCATTTAAGGAAGTGCGCCATAAGATTTCCGCACCAGAAAGTTCTAGAAGGCTGGTAAGCCCAGCCTTCCCCTGGCTCCTCCTAAAGCCTGAACTCTAGAGATCGTGTGATGTTCTGAAATCAAATGAACAACAACGACTATTACGAGGAGGGAGAAGACAGTGCCATCATTCTCCCAGTGGTTCTGTTCTCTCTCTCTCTCTCTCTCTCTCTCTCTCTCTCTCTCTCTCTCTCTCTCTCTCTCTCTCTCTCTCTCTCGCTCTCTCTCTCTCTCGCTCTCTCTCTCTCTCTCTCTCTCTCTCTCTCTCGCTCTCTCTCTCTCACTCTACTCTCTCTCTCTCTCTCTCTCTCTCTCTCTCTTCTCTCTCTCTCTCTCTCTCTCTCTCTCTCTCTCTCTCTCTCTCTCTCTCCATCTCCACTCCATCAATTAGATCAAAATTCACAATCAGCCCCATCCTTACACAGAGTGAGCCTAACAGGCCCCGTCTCCGGAGCTTCAGATTAAATTACAGATCTGAACTCTCCCCAGCACCCCCCCCCCTCTCTCTCTCTCTGTCTTTCCCATGCAGTGTGGACACTTGCCAGAGACCTGCCTTCCACGTTGCACATCGATGGCGGGGGCGAGGACAGAGACGGTTGGGGGGGGGGGGGTACTCCAGCAGGAATAGTCCACAGTTTATATGGAGACTGATTATTTTTTTACTGGCCATATCTCATCTCATCCCATCTCGGGGAAAGAAAGAGAGAGAAAGAGAGAGCGAGAGAGAGGGATTTTGGAGACAGAGGCAAGACAAACATCTCCAGCGTCTTATGATCTTGTCAGCCGTCTCGTCCCCGCTGGAAAAGCCCTTGTGATTTTTTATTCCTCGTCTGACATGTAAATCAATACAACATTGTCTTAAAGAAAAAACAATGCTACATATTCCTTCTGGGGCCAAACACAGGGGGCCTCTTCTCCGAGCGCGCCCCGCCGTGCGGCACGCTGGAAGATGAAGGGATTGTGACGGCTTGTGAGGAGAGGGTGTCATGATCAGACGGAGCTTTAGTCAATGAGTCTGAAGCCCATCTCTCTCTGAGAGACGTTCTCTGGACCACTTGATCAGCACTTCTTCAAAAGGACGTTCGGCTTCAATTAAGAGTTCCACGAAGGACAGAAGAAGAGGAAATAACAGATGTAAAGACACACTGTGTACAATTTCAGATAATTTCAGATGTGCATCCACTCGACCGCGTATAATTACGTTGGAAGAAGCGCGTGATTTAGAGGTTAATTCTGCAAGGTCCTCATCCGGGACTGAGCCAAACGAGGACTGAATCGACCACTAAATGACGCGCTTATTCCAACGTAACTGTGTATAATTCTGTGTGGAATTGCGTTGCTAGGCAACAGCCTTGGACCCGCGTTTGCTTCCTGTTGCTGTGTTCACAATCAAATGTGGGCGATCCGCTGTGGGCGACGCCTTGCGGTAGCAGCCGGAAGAAGGTGTCGTGTCGCGGCAACGATAGCTGACAGGAAATCAAATGTAAATTTTCAACGGAAAAAGGCAATTCCCACACACGCTATCACCCTTTATTAAAAGAGAACCGACTGTTTGAGTCAAAGGACCTTTCTCAAGACATATCAACCCGCGACGTGACACAGTGCTTAAATACAGCCCACAGTTACATAATTGCATGATAGTCCACAGCTGTGTTGGAGGCCGGTCCGTGATCACGTACAACAGCTTATTCATTCAAGATTCCCTCAACTGTCAAAACATACAATATATATATAGTCGTGCACGTTCAGAATCCTTTTGATATTACTAAAAAGCTAAATAAAATCTGGTTAGTGGTATATATAAGACACAGCCCAAGTATACAAATGCCCCATGGGGTCCTATAACTTTAGATTCATCCATGTGGGAGGACAGATCCACCCAAAACATTGAACACTGTTGTAGTGGAAGGGTTGGATACGCCTCCCCAGAGAGAAACTCTTACTGTGGTGCTAAACCAAAAAACATGTACTTCAAAAAACAACACCCAAAGATGTATGGTAGTGTGATAAAAGGGACAGGGACGGTGCCTTAGTTTCACCAATTTATTTTGGCACAACACGAACAAAACATGCTAAACTTTGGGCCTGGTTAGCCTTCATCAGAGCATGTACCTAGTAGTAGTGTCATGTGATCTACAAACTGGAAAACTGTGTGTGGGGGGGGGGGCAAATAGCTCAAATAAATCAAAATAATCCAGTTGAAAGTGGGCGGGGCATACATCAACTCTTGACTGCAGCCACACAACAAGAAGAGGTGAAATAAGACCATCTCTATGTAAAATACTTTATAGCATTGTGGTAAAAAAAACCTTCAGGTCAATTAAAAAAGGTTTTGGGGATTTGGCAATATAGGTTGGGTTTGTTTCACAGGGAAAGCCTGAGATCCAGGTCCTCGTTCATTCCCCACGGTGCGAGAGTCTCTAATCCAGTAATCCAGTGTGCTTCACGTTTCAGGGCGGCTTCCTTTAAATGGCCTCCTCGTCTGGAAACATGAACTCTCTCAATACCAGTATACCAGTATACCAGTATACCACCAGTATACCAGTATACCAGTATACCAGTACAAGGCAACATGAAGGGCAACCGGTCTTTCTCCACATTTCCCATCATGTTGGCATGTTCCTTTTTAACCCTTTCAATACCACACTACAGAAGGTTAACCCTTGACTACCACACTACAGATGGTTAACCTGTTGCTAAGCATCAAACATAACATTAATGCAGCGTGTACAGTAACCAGTAGGAATTAAGCAGAGAAGCATTTGCACACTCCCATATCAGTCATTAAAAGGTCAGTAATTGGGTTTTTAAAACTGTTCCACATAATCTCACACACGTCCAAAAACTCTTAACAGTTTTAGAGTTAATTTAGTACACATTAATTTAGTTTGACAGTTATTGAGAGTAATTAGTTTTAATATGGCCACCGGTGATGCCATCTGGGACACTGCATCCTTGTGGTTGTTAAGGTAGACAACTTTATTTGTAGAGCACCTTTCACACAAGAATAGCAGCCCAACATATTTCACAGCAGTAAAATAGACATAACATTTGCATAAAATAGACATAATACAAGCAATGCAGAGAATAAGAAACAAGGCAAATGAATGCAGGTATAATAACAATAAAAATATTGACTCACACAGTTTAAAACCTGAGTCTTTCCTGCTAGATGGTCATGAAACACGTTTGTTTTTTTGTTATTTGATTTGTTCCTCAAGTTACTTGATTTTGTATTTGTTTTGATTGATTATCCTGTCATTCATTTAGTTCCATTGTATTACCCTGTTTTTTTTTTTGGGGATTAAATGTCCCAGATGACATCACTGGTGGCCATATTCAATCTCATTTACTCTCCATAACTGTCAAACTGAATAAATGTGTGCAATACTGAATTTTCTGATGTATGTGCAAAATAAATCAACATCGTTTTTTGTCGCTTTAACACATTGGGTGCCACGCCCCTTTGCCCAGATAACCCCTTGAGTGCCAGCGCTTTAGTCAATGGGAGGTCTGGGATTTCAAATAAACGCTAGATTATCGATAGTATATGTGTACTTATGCACGCTAGAGAAGCGGGCTGAAAAATCGATTATCCCTGACCTGGTCAGCGCTAACGTTATACACGCACACACACACACACACGTTGAAAAACTTGAAAAAACGTCTGATTACCCCAAAACTGGTAACATATAGTCCTTACCTCAGATCAGATGTTCTGCAAAAAGATTAGTCCAATTCCTGATCGCCATTCCAAATATTGATCTTGTTTATTGATCCAACGTTATAGTCCGAAACACATAATCGAAAGCTGCTCCGAGCATCGCCAGTGAATCATCATTATGGCATTCATCTAACAGAGGAGTGGTCTGATCTAACATCTAACAGAGGAGTGGTCTGATCTAGCATCTAACAGAGGAGTGGTCTGCTCTAACATCTAACAGAGGAGTGGTCTGCTCTAGCATCTAACAGAGGAGTGGTCTGCTCTAACATCTAACAGAGGAGTGGTCTGCTATTCCATCTAACAGAGGAGAGGTCTGCTCTAACATCTAACAGAGGAGTGGTCTGCTCTAGCATCTAACAGAGGAGTGGTCTGCTCTAACATCTAACAGAGGAGTGGTCTGCTCTAGCATCTAACAGAGGAGTGGTCTGCTCTAGCATCTAACAGAGGAGTGGTCTGCTCTATCATCTAACAGGGGAGTGGTCTGCTATATCATCTAACAGAGGAGTGGTCTCCTCTAACATCTAACAGAGGAGAGGTCTGCTCTGTCATCTAAGAGAGGAGAGGTCTGCTCATCGCCTCCCGCGCTACACCCCTCTCTTTACACTGACACATTTCATCCACTCTGTTAGACGCACAAACTGCTCTCTCTCTCTCTCACTATCTCTCTCTCTCTAACTCTATCTCACTCTATATCCCATTCGCACTCTCTATATCACTCTCTCTATCTCCTGCACACTCTCTATATTTCTCCCTCTATCCTTCTCACTCACTCTCTCTCCCTCTCTCTCCCTCTCTCCTTCTCATTATCTCTCTCTATCTCTCTCCCTCTTTATCTCCTTCTCACACTCTCTCACTCTCTCTATCTCTCTCCCACTCTCTATATCTCTCTGTCTCACTCTCTCTCTCACTCTCACTCCACAGAATGCACAGGCATAGGTTTTTAGTGGGCTGAGTAAGAGGGCGATTTAAACGAGGTACATTTCACTTGCTTGGCAGAATTATCATACCTGTAAATGGTGTGTATTCCCCATATCACTTCACCACACACACACACACACACACACACACACACACACACACGCACGCACGCACACACACACACACACACACACACACACACACACACACACACACACACACACACACACACACACACACACACACACACACACACACACACACACACACACACACACACACACACACACATACACAAACGCATGTACACACCATGTACACACACATACACACGGATTAATATACACACACACACACACACACACACACAATACACACACACAGAGGGAGTACATTTCACTTGCTTGGCATGCAGAATTTACAGAATTACCTGTAAATGGTGTGTATTCCCCCATCACTTCACCACACACACACACACAAACACACACACACACACACACACACACACACACACACACACACACACACACACACACACACACACACACACACACACAAGAACATGTAAACACTGCACGCATACAGTACACACTCAAGTGTGTACTCGATGTACCCACCATTTACACACACACACACACACACTCACTCACTCGAGCACATGTACACACCATGTAAACACATATGCACAAGCAAATATACCCACACACCACACACACAAACACACCCACACACACCTTTTCATGCATTGGAATGATAGCCTCTTGTGAAAGCAGACTGTTCACACACCATCTCTCACCTCCTTTCACCATGATGGTGATGAATGTGTGCACTGGCACAGAGCACCAGGCAGATCATCCATTCATACATATTCATATTCTACCCTGATGAAATATATATGTGACATGCATACCCAATTTCTAGTAAAGCTGGTCTTCAAGCACGAATGCCAGACTACAGAGGCGCATAGGAAATGTGTTAAACAGGAAATGAGTGAAGCTTGTCTCATACCGCATGACTGATTACAATTACCTATCAATATTTAAAGAGGATAGCTGATTTAGCTGTTATCATAGGGGGTAATCATGGCCATGGAAGATGACCTGGATTCAGTAGCTGGCGTGAGGCGATGTCTTTGTGTAGTGCAGCGCCCCTGAGGGCAGGGTGCCAGTTGGAGCCGTGCCAGTACTTCGATTCTCAGATGTTTGCAACGTGACAAAATGATCTAGGATCTAATTATGGCTTTATATAACATCTCAATAATTGAAATAGATGACAGGATGGAATATTTACCCGTTTGGGCCTAAGTAAGCATCTGCAAAGCAGAGTTTGATGTATAAAGATACAATTATCAGCCGTTCTGCCTCTGAGACTTCACAACCCCACAAACAAGGTGTGGTAAAAACAAGTCCATCTCTATGTACAGTAGTTTATAGGATGGTGGTAAAACCCTTTAGGTAAATTATTTTGATGTATAAAGATACATTTATCAGTCTCTGCCTCTGAGTTTCTTTTTCTTTTTAGTATATTTTTGTTTGGATATTTCCAATGATTCCATCATGGTTCCTCTGTCACAACATTCCTGATGTTACTATTTTTTGCCATTGATTAATTAAAGCTCAGGTACACACAATTAAAACCTAATCCCAAAGCCACGGCTTGCGGTAACACCTATTAAAATAGCCCGGGCCTCTGGCACCAAAGCCTGGATGTATACACAGACTCAAATCATTCGCAGGCCAGCCGCAAGGACGTTGATGGGAATCCTGTGTGACATCCACTAACAAACACAG
>NC_140167.1:69773762-69789659 GCF_963971535.1 Notolepis coatsorum | reverse complement strand
CAGCGGTTCGCTATGAGCGTTTGTATCGTACCACTGACGCGCTCTTTTTGTGACGCGTGGGTAATTTATGTCTCATTTACTGTCATTCAGGTGAAAAGAGATTTCGGACGTTTCTCTCCTCCCTTCAGAAGCGCCCGGGAACTACTGTCACACCGCCGGCAGCCGCTCTAGCGGCTAGTTAGTCCCAAACGACATAGGGAGACCACAGGAGCACATGGTTTGAGTTTAGCCTGTGCTACCATTCAAACATGGCTCCCCTACTGTCGCCCGCTCCGCGCGATCAAACCACCCGTACGACATACCATGACCCGGCGCTCCGTTAATGGTAAGCAGAGGACCCCCCCTCCTAACCGCCCTCCCAATCTGGGCACCCTATGGGAAACATGTTCGCCACGTCCTTGAGCAACACTGGTATCTGTAATGACTCCCGCCGGTTTGTCCTGCTTTTATTGATTGATTGGATGTCATCTAATCTTCTCAAACTCAACAACAATAAAACTGAGCTCATGGGTGTGGCACCCAAGGCCCTGCTCCGGAAGGTTGGGGATCTCACCCTCAACATAGACGGCTGCTCCATCTGCCCATCCCCAAAGGTCCGCAACCTGGGCGTTATCCTGGACTCCACCCTTTCCTACCAAGCCCATGTCAGTTCCGTCACCAAATCCACCTTCTTCCACCTCAGAAACATCTCCAGACTCCGACCATCACTTTCCGACTCCACAGCTGAGACCCTCATCCATGCCTTTGTAACGTCCCGCCTGGACTACTGCAACGGGGTCCTGTCCGGGGTCCCAAGCAAAACCCTGGACAGGCTCCAGTATGTTCAAAATTCAGCTGCCAGGGTTCTAACCCGCATCAAACCCTGGCAGCACATCACCCCCACCCTCATCCACCTCCACTGGCTCCCGCATCACCTACAAAACCCTCCTGCTCACCTACAAATCCCTTCACGCTCTGGCACCTCAGTACCTCACTGACCTCCTCCACCCCTACAGTCAGTCACGGTCCCTGCGATCCACGGACACTGGTCAGCTCTCCATCCCCCGAACCAGACTGCGGACTTTCGGGGACAGAGCTTTCAGTGTGGCAGCTCCTACCCTCTGGAACTCCCTCCCTGCAGAACTCCGCACCGCCCCAACTCTGGACTCTTTAACTGCTTAAAACCCACCTCTTCAACTTGGCTTTTAACCCCTAATCTCTCACTTTATATGTATATGTGTTGTGTCTGTCCACTGTCTGTTACTTTGTTACCCCCCCCCCCCCCTATGTAAAGCGACCTTGGGTCTCTTGAAAGGCGCTGTATAAAATGAAGTTATTATTATTATTATTATTATTATTGATTGAAAACTTTATTAACAGATTGCAGAATGGGTACAATACAGTACAGCTCAATACTAACAACTGCTAAAAGGATGAAGACCAGAAAAAGACTTCCGTCTTGTTTACATAAGGGTCCTCCATTTTCAATTCATTAAGGGGGGGGGGGTGCTTTGAAGACTGATCCGGAAGCCAAATAAGGCAGTCTGAAAAGGGAATGGAGGTGGGAGTCGTCATACTGGGAGAACTGGGAGAACTGGCCCGCTGCATGTTGTTAATCGCAAGCATGTGGTGGGAGTCCGCTGACACCTTTGAGAGAGATTTAAAAAGTGGACGTAATATGGAAAATGGATTTAGCCTCTTCTCTGTGTGGATCTGGGAGTCTGAAATGTTATTTAGGATCTGGGGAAAAACGGCATGCTGTTCAGTCACGTTTGTAAGTTTTCAGATTAAGGCTATGTTGATCCATTGTGTATGTCCTTCCACGTCTGTTTTCACTCATCTTTCCATGAGGAGTATCGGTTTGTTGGACAGGGCCGATGATGTGTCTGTCTTTGTGTCCGTTTCGACGGACAGAAAAGTTCGTGGAGCGTGAACGTTTGGAACCGAGGGATACGACACCATCCGCTAGCAAAGCTGTTGTTTCCGCAAATGTTCAAGTTCTAACTCAAAAACAAACATAACGGAAATGTCTTCCGTCTGTTTTCTCTCTGTTTAGTGATGGATCAAGTGACGTCACAAGGGGGACACAAGCAATGAATGAGCTATGAGTTAATGAATCAATTAGCTGTGCTTTTTGGAACCAGGAACACTGCCTACCTAATGTACCGTCCAGCTTGTAAACGTTTTCTATTTACTACTGGGTGTGGGGTAGCCAGGCAGGGAAATAAACAATTAATCTATTATACAAATTTGGCGTGTGCCCTTTAAGATACCACGTGTGTGTGTGTGTGGGTGTGTGTGAGTGTGTGTGTGTGTGTGTGTGTGTGTGTGTGTGTGTGTGTGTGTGTGTGTGTGTGTGTGTGTGTGTGTGTGTGTGTGTGTGTGTGTGTGTGTGTGTGTGTGTGTGTGTGTGTGTGTGTGTGTGTGTGTAAGTATGTAAGCCAAGTCCTTATTGGCCTTCTGACCAGTGTAACAGGTACTCCCTGAGCGCTAGCTAGCATGTTTAGTACCAACTCACGTGTAGTGGGACCCTGACGAGACCTGGTTGCTCATAAGCATTATGAATGAGCATCATTTATTCAAAACATAGTCTAGACACGGGTCAAAACAGGCTGGGACACATCACTAGGTCATGTACACAGAAGGGACCCTTAAACATTAAAGGCGCAAACCATGAGGGGGTGACAGTGGATTGGGAGGTAGAGCAGTCGTCTGGTAATCTGGAGGTTCCCGGTTTGATTCCCGCTCCTCTCGGGCAGCGTGTCGAAGTGTCCTTGAGCAAGACACTTATTAACCCCTAATTGCTCCTGATGAGCAGGTTGGCACCTTGCATGGTTGCCTCTGCCGTTCGTGTGTGAATGTGTGAATGAATGGGTAAAATGTGAGGAACTGATTGTAAAGCGCTTTGGATAAAAGCACAATATAAATGCAGCCATTTATATAACCATTTACCATAATACAAATATAAATAAAGAGGGTAACCCCGCTCAAAAAAGTTCAAAACAGAAGATCGGAGACATAATTTTGCCGGGTCTCTTCATCCAAAGGACAGACGCTAAATAACATCTAAATGTATGCTTTACCGCCATTTTTAAAAATGTTATATGATCGGCAGAAAAATATCAGAAGTTGAAGAGCTGGAGTCCCTCCCTCCGCAGGTTGATCATGTCAACCTGCCTCCATTCATGTCTAAACAGCCAATCACGTCGTCTTACCTTTCTCCCAGCTTCCAATCGTATTACCCACCTTTAAGTGGCATCTTGACAGCTGTTCAGATGCGCTGCTGTCATCTCGCCAAATCAGCCGCCCTAACGCCATTCCATGAACGTTCCTGTCTGCTAAAAGCTCAAACTCGTGAAATTATAAAATGATTACTTTCCAACTGCAACTCTTCATTTAGCCAACGTACAGTCTATCAATATACCTCAAATTCATATGGTCCAAACAAATGACAGATTGGCCCTTTAAAGTCTTGCCATGTAAACTCTCAGTATTGTACAGTACTGGAGCACGTTCAGTTGTTTTTATTGCATGTAAACTCTCAGTATTGTACAGTACTGGAGCACGCTCAGTTGTTTTTATTGCATGTAAACTCTCAGTACGTACAGTACTGGAGCACGTTCAGTTGTTTTTATTGCATGTAAACTCTCAGTACGTACTGGAGCACGTTCAGTTGTTTTTATTGCATGTAAACGCTCAGTACGTACAGTACTGGAGCACGCTCAGTTGTTTTTATTGCATGTAAACGCTCAGTACGTACAGTAGTACAGTACTGGAGCACGCTCAGTTGTTTTTATTGCATGTAAACGCTCAGTACGTACAGTACTGGAGCACGCTCAGTTGTTTTTATTGCATGTAAACACTCAGTACGTACAGTAGTACAGTACTGGAGCACGCTCAGTTGTTTTGCTCGAGGGCCTCCAACATGCCAGTACACAGTTACACCTGATTACATCATCCATGTTTGTGAGAGGAAGTGAAACCGGCGCTGCTAGGCTATAACCCATAATATTTCACCCACATTTGTATGAGTCATAATAATAATAACACACGCCGCCATGACTACTATACAGACTCTGTAGATCGAGTCTCGGATGTGTGACAATTAACCCTGCGCTCGCGTCTGGTATCTGTCGAAGTAGAAATAATAAAATGAGTGACTGGGAGTGACGTTCAGTAGTTCCAGGGCATGTGTCCCAGGTGAAGTCTCCTGTGTGTGGGTTTAAATAGGAGGCTTCAGGAGAAGGACTGGCGCTGCATCGCACGCTCAAGCATGTCATGACAATGGATACACACACGAGAGGAGCGCTAGAGATTCCAGGGAGATAAGGTAATCGAGTAAAAAGTAATACGTAATAATAACATGTACGTACGCACATGTAGTACACTCAAAAACATGTGAATATTTTGTGTTTCTTTTTTGCAATTGTTTATATATAACTTCACATGCCTGCATTTATAGGCACACCCACACATACACACTAGGGATGGGTACCTTTCACATTTGAACCGATACCGGTACCGATACCGGTACCTGTGAATCGATACCGGTACCCAACGGTACCTTTTTTCTGTACTTTAGTCTCTAAAAATGTTATCTACCTACCTCAGTTGTAAAAAAAAAAATCCAAGCTTAATATTTAATAAATAAATAAATAATGTATTATTATTACTTTATTATTATTTACATCTTACTAATGTAAAGTATTTTACAACTGATTAAACAAACAAACAATCTAGCAGCAATGAACTACTCTGCTGCTGATTGAGTATTCTAGCAGTTATTTTTGCTCCACCCCCGCTTTGGAAGAGTAGACCCGCTCTGCGGTGTGTCTGTGGCTTGTTTACCGACGTCACATCCTCTCTACTCTTTCTGTCCTGAGTTGTGCCGGCTTGCACTGTAGCCCTAGGAGCTAACGTTATGTCCGACGGTTAGCTTAGCTAACGTCAGCTTAAGAACGTCAAATGGGTTACAAATATGTGAAACTATGGAAAGAGGAAGCCGACCGCTAAAAATAAAACCCACCGTGGCAGCGCGAGCACATAGCAAAAGAACGTTTGGAAATAGTGGTGTTTCAAGAGACTGGCTACAGTAATATGATGCTGGGCTGTAGTGATCAGTTGTTCCGTGTGGCGCAAGTATGTAAAAAAGAAAAACAGAAACAACACGTTTGTCATCTGTAGTAAATAAATGAAGCTGGAATCCATTTGTGACCATGAACAGAGCCAGTGTCTAAATGTGTCCCGGATTCAATCTCCTCTCTAAAGACGCTCCGTGGCTAGGCTAACAGCCATGTCAGACAGAGCAGATGTGGAAACTGAGCTACACTTTCTAACAACCTGCCCACTACCAAGATAGATATCAGAGACATATACTCCCCAGTCCCCATGAATTGCAAACACCCAAAGAGAGTTTGAAAACATGTATTGTGCCTTAATGTGCAGTTTCGTTTTTGCGGTCAACAAAACGTGACGTCATCGGATACAATTTTTTTTTGCACATAGTACCGAAAGTTGGCACCGGTGGATCTCACGTGAATCGATACTCGGTAGTACCGACGTGTTTCGGTAGGTACCTTTAAAAGTACCGAATTCGGTACCCATCCCTAATACACACCCACCCACACATACACCCCCCCACCCACACATACACCCCCACCCACACATACCCCCCCCCCCATCCACACATACACCCCGCCCCTCCCCCCACCCACACATACACATACATATGCAAGCACTACAGGCTAGGTTCTGGTGACTCCTGCCATTGCCCTTGACCGAGACACTGGCATTAAGATAAGATAAGATATTCCTTTATTGATCCCCTTGGGGAAAATCTGGGCGTCATAGCAGCATGGGGGAGGGGGGAGGGGAGGTACAGGTATCGGCAGGGTAATAGTAGAAATACATAAACATAGACAATAAACTCGTATCTGAATATAAAAATAAATGCGAAAAAATATACAGTGTAACCAATATAATTAACTCTGAATATAAAAATATGAGCAAAATAAACAGTGTAAACAAGGTGCAGATGAGGGTCTGTATGACCTGTAGAACTGGGGTTGGTCCCTGCAGGGCTGGACTGTGGCCCCCCGCTGCTCCTAAACAGTTAGGATTGGGTTAAATTCAGAGGACACATATATATATATATATATATATATACTGTATGCAGTGTTGTAGTACTCATGTCCAGGATCAGGAGCAATGACTTGGACTTGGATTCGAGCATTGATTGTTAATTGATAAGTACAGTTATTATTTTTGTAATAGGCCCTAATAATTTGGCCTGAGATATTGATGGCTATAATAATACTAATATATTCATTTCGTGCAAGGGCAGACACGTGTGTTCCACCTACATGCGGATTCACGTCTATACCCTCATGTTCAGTACTTAAGATGCCTAAAGAGACGCCCTGAATTTGACTTGGACTCCGACTCGAACACTGGGGACTCAAGACTCGACTCGGACACAAGATTTAGTGACTCGACTACAACACTGACTGTATGTAAAAATTTACTCTGCAAATAAATAGTTTTCTTGCCTTTCCTTTACACTCGTGCTGCACAAATGTGCAAACTCTCTCTTTCTTTCAACAACCAACCACACCCGTATCTCTTACACACACACACACACACACACACACACACACACACACACACACACACACACACACACACACACACACACACACACACACACACACACACACACACACACACACACACACACACACACACACACACACACACACACACAAACACACACACACACACACACACACACACACACACACACACACACACACACACACACACACACTCTCACGTTCAAACACATAGAAACACAGTCTCACACTGTCAACAACCGCCCACGTACACACCCATACCTCCTGCCTGCTGTCGATATAAACAGACAACACCAAAACCCTGTCTGCCAAGAAGCAATCAGTCACAGCCAGAATCCCAGTGATTTGTTAGGAGCAGGTGCTCTGCAGTGAATTGACGAGTAATGTTTTATCAAGACAGGGAGAATTTACTGCCAGTAAATTAATACGACATGATGCAACAATAAAAGTGCCCATATGTGTGTTCGCGGGGGAGTGTGTGTGCTTGCGTGTGTGTGTGTCTATGTGTAATTGTGTGGCAGCCACATGTTCGAAGGAATCCGTTACCTTAAAGATACGGATTTCACAAACTCTGTCATCCATGATCCATTGTCTCCCTTAGCTGATAAGGAAGGAAGTACTTCAGCTGGTCGCAAACAGTGTCTCAACAATGAGTGAATACATGGAGCTATTGGAGATAAAGGGAGAGAGGGAGAGAGAGAGGGAGAGAGACAGAGAGAGAGAGAGAGAGAGAGAGAGAGAGAGAGAGAGAGAGAGAGAGAGAGAGAGAGAGAGAGAGAGAGAGAGAGGAGAGAGAGAGAGAGGGGGAGAAAGAGAGGGATAGAGAGAGGAGATAGAGAAAGGGAGATAGAGAGGGAGAGAGAGAGAAATAGAGAGAGAAAGAGAGAAAGAGAAAGAGGGAGAGAGAGAGAGAGAGAGAGAGAGAGAGAGAGGAGAGAGAGAGAGAGAGAGAGAGAGAGAGAGAGAGAGAGAGAGAGAGAGAGAGAGAGAGAGAGATGCTCTCCAAGCAAACAAGCAGTCAGTACAGTGTACAATTGTTGGGTGGCATTTACTGCTGTCAACCAATGCCACACATGACGGCACACATTAAACATGAATGCTACATGCCTAAACACTGACCTCTACCTTAACCTTAACCTAACCTTAACTGGGGTTAACCGTAACTTTAACTTAACCATAACCCTTAACCCAGACCCTAAAATAGCTCCCTTGTCCTTGTAGAGACCGGCCAATGTCCCCACAAGGATAAAAGAACAAAAACAATTGTGGGGACATTTGACACACACACACACACACACAGACACACACACACACAGACACACGCACACACACACACACACACGCGTGCGCGAGCGCACGCACACACACGCACGCACGCACGCACACACACACACACACACACACGCACACACACACACACACACACACACACGCACACAGTCTGTCACCCATGGCTATATGTGACTGATCTTTGCATGGCCCATGCTATGAAACCCTTTGGGTGGGGGTGGGTGGGTGGGTGGGTGGGTGGGTTGGTGGGGGGTGCTGTGGCATCTGGACTTTCTCTGCTCTTAGTGGCTGAAATGTAAACACCCGGTCGCCTGGATTTGCCAAATGAGCACCTGGTATTTCAAAGTGGCCTCTTGGCTGTGACTTTTTTTTTTGAAGATAGGGTAGAAGGCATGGCTGGTCTGCATTATGTAGACACGCGCGCACACACACACACACACACACACACACACACACACACACACACACACACACACACACACACACACACACACACACACACACACACACACACGCACACACACACACACACACACACACACACACACACTTGTGCATGGATGCATGTTCTTGTAGACACACACCCACCCACTCACCCACCCACCCACACAAACACACACATACACACACACTTGAAGACAGGCATGCAGGCAGGCACAGACACACACACACACACACACACACACACACACACGCACACACATGCACACACATGCACACGCACACACATGCACACATACACACACACACACACTCACACAAACGTACACATGCACTCCGTCATCCTCTCACCTGGTGTGATGTTTAGTCTGTATCCAGTGTAATGGTATACGGTAGGATTACTGCAGCCCTGTAGCACAAGGCCCAGTGCTGTGCTGTGGTGTGGCTGTCATCAGAACAGTTAGCCACAGCAGAGCCGAGCCAGGCCCCAGCCACGCCAGCAACCCGAGAAGACGCGCATGTCACCATGACACGTGGAGGATCTGGTGTAAGAGAGGTACGGACCGTGGAGGATCTGGTGTAAGAGAGGTACGGTGGAGGATCTGGTGTAAGAGAGGTACAGTGGAGGATCTGGTGTAAGAGAGGTACGGTGGAGGATCTGGTGTAAAAAAGGTACGGTGGAGGATCTGGTGTAAGAGAGGTACGGTGGAGGATCTGGTGTAAGAGAGGTACGGTGGAAAATCTGGTGTAAGAGATGTACGGTGGAGGATCTGGTGTAAAAGAGGTACGGTGGAGGATCTGGTGTAAGAGAGGTACGGTGGAGGATCTGGTATAAGAGAGGTACGGTACAAGACAGAAGGATATAGAATGTTAGACACTGGAAAATGAGTTCAATCAATATGTCTTGCATTTATTGAACAATCAGAAATAATAATTACATTAATCATCGGGTGGTCCATGAATCACAACAGGCTTTTTGACAGCAATGCAGCATAGCAGAGTGGAAAAGAAGCTTCCTTTGTTCCCTCTATTCTATGGTCTGATGTACCCGTCTGACGTAGGGTGTCTTTGCTTGCTGACCAATCCGATCCAGCTCGGACAGTGAATGTGTGAGTGAATGGGTAAAATGTGAGTAACAAATTGTAAAGCGCTTTGGATAAAAGCCCTATATAAAAAAGCAGCCAAAGCAGCCATTTAACAAGAAAATGCCTTTCAGGAGACAAGGGCCCCTTTAACCTTGGCCTAAAAGCCACTCAGTGTTCTATTAAAAAGAAAACCCACCTATACAATGTTCCCAAATATATATGATAATGATTGTACCTTAATACTATTTACCAATAACCTTTGTTGTTCCCAATTAAATAATCAATGTTCCCAATTAAATAATATATGACATAAGTACAAAGTCAACTGAATATTATCAAGCCTGAAAATATTCCCACAGTACGGTGGATTATCATAAAAGAGGTACGTAGAGTATTTAAGTATCTGGTATAAAAGAGGTATGGTGGGGGGAGGGGGGAGGGTAGGTACAGGTATGGGCAGGGTAATAGTAGAAAGACATAAATATAGGCAATACAATTAGATCTGAATATAAAAGGTGAGAAAAATAAACAGTGTAAACAAAGGTCTCGTTATATTATACGTTACAATAAATATAGGCAATAAAGAATTTGAATCTGAATATATACTATGAGCAAGAGTGAAAGTATACACAAGGTGCAGTATATACCAGGTAAATGGTAAAAGGACTTACAGTATATACTCTAAAGCTTTTATCCAAAGTGCTTTACAACTTATGCCTCACATTCACACATTCACTCACACATTCACACACCAACGGCGGAGGCGACCATACAAGTTGCCAACCTGCTCATTGGGAGCACATAGGGGTTAAGTGTCTTGCTCAAGGACACTTCAACACACTGCCGGGTGGAGCCGGAATCGAACCGGAAACAAACCTCTGATTACCAGACGACAGCTCTACCTCCTGAGCCACTGTTGCCCAAGGTACACTAGCTGGCATGATATACGTCATCCGTTGTACGTCATTGGTTCATTCAACTGTATAGCAGTAGAAGCCCAACTCATGGAAAGTTCAAGAAATAGTTGAAGAAAGAGTGTCTGCAGTTCATTAGAGGTCTGCTCTCCTCCAGGTGACCTCATCCGGCACAGCCATCAACCATCGATTAACCTGCACTGTCTCGAATGGTGGATTTGCATATAATGCTTGTGTGAAAATCACAGCCTCTATCCAAATCATTTGTGAAATCAGTCAAATGAAATGTAGACAGCTTGATATATGTGCCAAGTTTAACGTCAATCAAACATAGATATCCATAGGGTTATGGATTTTTGAAAGTTTGATATGAATGATATCAACTGAAGAGGAACTTGCACATCCAGTATTTCTTTAGTGGGTGTGTCAGAGAGGAAATGCCCGCACACTGCTCTTGTCACAAAGAGTTATTTATAAAATCTAACGTTTCAGTCTATACGTACCGTCATCAGATATGGATTCACAGAATATGGAGGGACCTTTAAACCTTTAAATATAATAATTACATTTTCAATTAAGGACACACTTTACAATAAAGATGTATTGACTAATGTTAGTCCATGCATGAACTAATGGTGAACAAATGCTTAACTAAGGCATGAATAAATATCTTCATGTTAGTACTTAAAGGGACATTTCACCAATTTCTGTAAACTAATATCATTCTGTTGTGATAATCAGACATAAAACATACCCCCCCCCCCCCCCCCCCAAAAAACATTGTCAATGGACAGACCCCCGATGGCCCATCTTCTTTCCAAGGCCTCGTCCACAAGTACAAGGGTATCTTTTAAACCATCGTTTTTTTTTGTTTACAAAAAAATACACAGTGTATTCGTGTGGACAGGTGCAACCGGAGCTTATGGAAAACGCTGACATCATAACTAATATTTATTTCTCTCATACTTTTATATTCAGAGTTAATTATATTGTTTACACTGTTTATTTTTCTCATATTTTTATCCCAGTAGAACCCACACCCATTTCTCCTTCAAGGAAAATTATGAGGGGCATAAGACTGACTAAATAGACAAAGAACACATTTCTGAATTTATTTTCAAAATAGCGCCCCCTAATGGCAAAGATCAAAAATTTTACATATATGTCACATTGGGCGTTAATCATTAAACTTATTCCTACATGGTACTACATGATACTACATGGCACTACATGGTACTACAGGATACTACATGGTACTACAGGGTACTACATGGTACTGCATGGCAATACAGGGTACTACATGGTACTACATGGAATTACATGCTACTACATGGTACTACCAGTGATGGGCAGTAGCTAGCTACAAGTAGCGACGCTACATAGCTTAACTACAATTCTCAGTAGCGTGATGGTAGCGTCGCTACTTTTGAACCAAGTAGCGTTCTCTGTAGCGCAGCTATTTTTAGAACGAAGTAGTGACGTAGCGACGAGGAAACGCTACACCGCTACTATCGGGAGAAACAGTCTAGACTATAAAGATTTGTGAGGAGAAAAAAAAAATCCCTGTAGAAAACCCACTATGATTGGTTGGTTGGTTTAGATATGAGTATGACGATTCACGATTGGGTATGGTTAGGCCAAAACATTACGGGTAGGCCAATCAGAGGCAGGATAGGGCGGGACTCCAGCCCCGCAAATCAGGAAGTGAAAATTGAAACGCAGACCACTGAATGAGAATGAATGAATGCAATTTAACAATAACAGATTACATGAACCAGTCCGCGCGAAATAATGGCAGAGGGATTCGATGTTTCCACTGATGGCATTGATGAAGATGATGATGTCAACAATAACAACAATGCCTCTCCATGGCCCTATCTGGACACATTTATGAGTTTGACTGAAAAAACGCCTAAAACATGTGTTTTGGTGTTTATTGTGTCAGCCAAAAACTAAGCTGCTCTCAACTTCCCACACGTCCAGTACTAACTTGAGAACACATATTCAGGTGAGCTGATGAAAACCTTTACTGTCTTTACATAAACATTGTCAACTGTTCCCAAACAGCACACAAGTCAGTGCACTTTTATCAACAGCTTTAACTAACAGAGATAGGCTAGCTGCTATGAACAATATTATGGGGGTGGAGAAAAGAAAAAAAGAGGGAAAAGATCACCTAGAGCAGTGGTTCTCAACCTGTGGATCAGGACCCCCAGGGGAGGTCCCCACATAATTTTGGGGCCATGGAATGTTTTGTGAGTTACATATTTAAATACATTTGGTAATTTAGCTGACGCTTTCATTCAAAGCAACTTACAAATTGTGTACAACAAGTCAGCAGGAGTGGTACATATCTAGCAGCCAAGGATAGTATTGTTTGTCTAGCAGTGTCAAGCTTGAGTGTTATACTCTGAGTACATACTGTAGTAGTATAGACATATTAGCATAGTTGGTAGTAGTATATACATGGTAACATAATAGTAAAATGAAGTAAGACAGTTAAAATTCAGATATTGAAGAAGTGTGTTTTTGGTTGATAAAGTGGGCAGATTTCAGAAGATGCAGAGTTTAGGGATAAATAATACATAAAGATAGAATAGAAAAGAAAAAGACCATTACTGCATCAAAAGTAATCAACAAACTATACTATAAAAACATTGACCAAATGGTCTCTTTCTTTTCTTTTGTAGAGGCTGCACCCAGGTTTGAGTTGAAACAGTAGTTTATCCTGTGCTGAAAAGTCTCCATTCCAATAGAGGGAGTATATATTTGTGTTTATTTTATTATTGTTTCACTGCCTTTTATTTATTACGTTTCCACAGTTCTTTCCTCATGTTAAAAGGATGACACAAAAAGCCAGACGAGGGCTTGTTTCAGTTTTATAATAAACAATCAAACTGAACCTTTTTTTTGCCTGCCTATTTGTTTGGTGAAAACTTGATCATGAAGTAAAAAAAAAGAAAAAGTAGTGCCGATGTAGTTAGCTATTTTTGCCATGTTTTTGTAGTGTAGCTTGCTACATTTATCTGGGGATAGCTTCCATTGTAGTTGAGCTATATTTAATCGAGAGTAACTTGTAGTGTAGCTTACTACATTTTCCAAGTAGCTTGCCCATCACTGGGTACTACAGGGTACTACATGGTACTACATTGCACTACAGGGTACTACATGGCACTACAGGGTACTACATTGAAATATGACTGATATTTGTTTTAATATGCTTTGAACAATTGAACAATATAAAATATATGAACTAAATATCATTGAATCAGACAAATTAACTGAGCAGATCATAATAATTGTTCTTATTGTGACATATATGTCACATAAAATTTTCATGAACATTTTAAGGTTATATGCCCGGTGTGACGTATGTGTCACAGCGATTTTTAACGATTGTTTTCTTTATCATTTTGTTCAATAAATGTGTTCACAACAGGTTATATATAATAAAGAACATGTTATGTAAACATTATAATTCTTAATTAAATGGGCTTTTGAATGCTAGCTACTTCTGTCAGCTTAGTCACCACCATCAATCAGAATTGTGAAAAGGTGGTTATGGGAGCACAACATCACATGATTTGTCACATGACCCCACCAGGATGTTCCACCGGTGTCCCTGTGGGACTTCATGAGGTAAAATCAAGGATAAAGCTTTATAATGGACATTTCCAGAACATGTAAACTACATGTGACACCTGTGTCACGGTGGGTCCTTATTATGGGATATATTCAGGTAACATTTTATTGCCTATATTTATGTCTTACTACTATTAACCTGCCCATACCTGTACCTCCTCTCCCCCTCCCCCATACTGCTATGATGCCCGAATTTACCCCAAGGGGATCAATAAAGGACTATCTTACACCGACAATCACAACAAGTTTGACTAAAACGACGTCGCTCTCGCCCACAGCGCCTCACAGAACCCAACGCCTCCTCGTAACGGATTGACGACCTGTTCCGAAATAGATAACAGGCAACATCACCATTTGGCCCAGGGGGGCCTTTGACTCACCCCACCCCCGCAAACTCTTTCTTCCTAAAATGGAGAATGTTGTCTCGTTGCTGTATCCCCCGGGGTAATTCGTGGCGTGTTGCCTTTGTGTGTGATTCACGTTCATGTTGGACAGAGAGCGTCGTGCCTGTGCGTGCCGTGCCTCATCACAGACACTGCTGTCGGGTCAAATCGCTGGGCGTCTGTCATCGCGGGACGTTGACACATTCTAGTCCTACACTCACCTGTCTAATGAGGTCGCCTGGGTTAAACGCAAGGTGTCTCCTCCTTAGTCATTCCATAGTACTTACTCACCTCCGTTTCGGAAAGTGTATATGTGTGTGTGTGTGTGTGTGTGTGTGTGTGTGTGTGTGTGTGTGTGTGTGTGTGTGTGTGTGTGTGTGTGTGTGTGTGTGTGTGTGTGTGTGTGTGTGTGTGTGTGTGTGTGTGTGTGTGTGCGTGTGTGTGTGTGTGGTGAATGTTAGTGTGTGCTAATTTGTGTGTGTGTGTGTGTGTGCGTGTGTGTGTGTGTGTGTGTGTGTGGTGAATGTTAGTGGTTTATGTGTGCTAGTTTGTTGTGTGTGTGTGTGTGTGTGTGTGTGTGTGTGTGTGTGTGTGTGTGTGTGTGTGTGTGTGTGTGTGTGTGTGTGTGTGTGTGTGTGTGTGTGTGTGTGTGTGTGTGTGTGTGTGTGTGTGTGTGTGTGTGTGTGCGCGTGCGTGCGTGCGTGTGTGTGTGTGTGTGTGTGTGTGTGTGTGTGTATTGTAATGGGTGTGAACCTGGGTGTGGATGTCCCAAATTGTTATTTTTATTTTGCGTATGTATAATTACATTGGTGGCCGAGCATTACGTGAGACAAGAGCTGGTTGGTCAGAGTCGGCCTCGGTGTGTATTTAGCCCAAGTGTGTTGTTCACATAATTATAATGTTATTTCGATTTTAAAACAATAAAGCCAGAACAATTAATCTAGAAATACTCAACAGATGTTTACTTTATCTCAATTACAAGCAATTTAGACAGCATATATTAATATTTGCCATTACCTATGCTAAATCACATTCATCAATATAATTGCTATTCGTTTTTTGTGATAAAATGTGATCTCTGTAAAAATAAAAAATAAATTAATCCATCATGTTTACATTGAAAAATATAAATGAAACAAGGTGGAGGCAGACAGTGAAGGAACACAGTGAACCTTTTTGTTACCATGTTTACTTTTTTTCACCTACAATTTCCACACATTCAGGTCCAGTGAACCACGTATGTAATAGAAATTTGTAGGGGGGTTCACAGTGTACACTCAATGAAAATGTTTTAGGGCTGTCAATCGATTCAAATATCTAATCGTGATTAATCGTATGATTGTCCATAGTTAACTGTGATGAATTAATCACATATAAATCACAAATTTGTTATCTGTTCAAAATGTACCTTAAAGGGATATTATTTTATGTTTAATACTCTCATCAACATGGGAGTGGACAGATATGCTTTAATTTAGCATAAAATAAATATGCCATCATAGCATGGCAAAGTTCAATAGGCAAGAACAGA
>NC_140167.1:69763762-69768762 GCF_963971535.1 Notolepis coatsorum | reverse complement strand
TTCTCCATAATGAACTTAATCAAAAGTCACCTCCACCAGTGCCTCCGCCTCAGCACAACATCATATCAGCCCAACTTTCTAAATTTTGCATTTTAGCTGAGATGCCACATTTTGCATTGCCACACTCTGATTTCCATCCCATATATATATATTTTCTTTTTAGAGATATTTTCTTTTTATATACTTTATTGTGTCAATGAAGTCACTCTACATTTAAGTGTAGTATATGTACCCACATACACACACATAGATACATACACACATATCCATACATACACACATACGTATGTACGTACATACATACATACACACACAAATGTACATATACATGTGTATATTTTTAATCTTGACACTTTTTTTTTACCCATCACCCATACAAAAACAAAAACATAAGTGCATACATAAACAAAAGAGTGAGTACCAGATGTTACTGATCTTGGACTAGTATACCTATCCATCCCTCCATACTATACATCCAATATCCATATTTATTGCAAGGGATAGACCAGGGGTCTCAAACTCATTCCATCGTGGGCCAAATTTTTATTTTAACTACACATTTCACCAGGTGAGTTAGTTGAAGAGGTGAGCCAATTAGTGAAATCATCAGCTGGTGTTTAAGGCTGGAATGAAACCAAGCATACACTCAGCCCACAAGGGAATGTGGTCTGCGATAGACAATGCTGAAATTAAAGAACAGAGGACACTTTTTTTGCATACAAATTATTTAATGCACTTCTCCATCGAATTTGAAAAAACATGTCAAGGTAAACTAACATGGATGGCATTCACATCACAGCATACAGTCGTAAAGTTGGCCAAACTACAGCCTTGGAAAATAATTAAGGTACCTCTATTACAGTGGCGGCTGCTGACCAAATGTTTTGGTGAAGCACAAATTATTATATTATATTATATTATATTTATAAAACATCCCCCAATGTGTAGTCTATTAAATATGGATAGGATCCTATAGTATGAGCATGGTGAAAACTTTAATGAATTTATGTATTTCTAATTTTGCTATTATTAATTAATATATTTTTCGTTTCCATTTTTGTCTGTTTTTGTATTGTTCGATCTTGTTTTTCTGTTGTGTATGTTTCACTGGAGATAAATTATATGTCCAGGTTGTGCTGAAAAGATCAAATGAAATACAAATTCTAAAAACATCCTCTCCTCCAATACGAATACTTGCACATCAAGCTAGCTTATTGACGCTCATTCACAAAAACATGACAGATACCTCCCCTATGGGCAATTGCAGCAAGATGATTTCCTTTGTTGTCTTTGTTGTTGTGGTAATATGTCCTGTATACCGGGAGCTTAGCGGCCATATTGTTGTGACAGCAGTGCGTTTGAGGCGACAGCTGCATCTCTTATCCTCTCCTCTCTCATCAACGCGGGTGCTTTTTTCCCCTCTACATCACACCAACTTAGGAAAACTGTGATGTGCCAAGCCAGTGAATTAATTAACATTCCACGTTCTCTCTCGGGTATAATTTTGTGCGTTTCTCTTAATTTTTTTGCCAGCCTTCTGATGTCACAGACTGGATGCATCATTACTTAGCCATTTTCCTAAACCACCGGGGCAGTAACACACTGCTATGTCAAAGTCTGGTTAGCTTAGCGCCTTGTTAGCATAGCGCCTCGTCAGGCAGCCTCCCTGCTGGTTGTCAGCGCATGGGTTGGGGAGGGATCGGTTGGGCACTGGCGCCCACAGATAAACCAGGGCACGGTGGGAAGGCCCAGGAGACCAGTGCGGGCAGACAGTCTGACGCGTCCAGCCCCCCCCCCCCGCCCCCCCACACACACACACACACACACACAGTCACCCCATGCATCCTTCCAGCTATTTACCAGATGGAGGTTCCATCCAAGCAGGAATTTCACACCCTATTGACAATGTGGCTTCTGTCAGCTGCCTCCCCAGCACCCATTAACAAGAGCTCATCCTCCCCTGTCCTTCCTTGCCTAACCTCTCTCCCTCTTTCCGTCTCTCTCTCTCTCTCTCTCTCTCTCTCTCTCTCTCTCTCTCTCTCTCTCTCTCTCTCTCTCTCTCTCTCTCTCTCTCTCTCTCTCTTTATTCCTCTTTATCCTTTTCGGGGTTGGGAGGGGGTTCTCCCTGGTGGGCTGTAAAAAGAAAAGGCTGGATCCGGAGTCCAGGATTGATGGAAGTACGGATGGATGGATGGGCAGTCAGGGGGATGATGCGTATAGCCAGGGTGTGTTTGTGTTGGGAAGAAACTCCTGTTGGTTTAGTTGGGGGTGGAGGCGAGGGGTGTTGGTGGGGTTAGGTGTTGAAAGCCCAAACAAAATGGTCATGATTGTGGACCCCCCCCCCCCCCCCCCCCCCTCAAGTGACGTAAAACTCTACTTTGTTTTGGTCCGAGGTGGTCTTACAGATGCTAGGTGTCTGAGTCACGTGGTGGGAAACATTTGGACACCTTGTTTATCAGTTACCCGTGAAAGAAGGATTACGTTCTTCACACTGACTTTCCAATCCAGGTTGAGGCTGTTAATAGCCTTTTTGCGGTGGTTGTCTGCAAGCCACCTGACCACTGTTCCCATGAAGGATTTATTGTTCCCATGAAGGCTTTAACTATTGTTCCCATGAAGGTTTTAACTATTGTTCCCATGAAGATTTTAACTATTGTTCCCATGAAGATTTTAACTATTGTTCCCATGAAGATTTGATCTGTTGTTCTCATGAAGGTTTGAACTATTGTTCATCGATTCTCGATGAAATAAAGGATGATATTGAGCCAGCCACTCAGAGATCCCATGCAATATTATTTATTATTTGAATATTGTTATTTAACGTTATCGGCTTTCCCAATGTTGTATTTGAATATTGTTATTTAACGTTATCGGCTTTCCCAATGTTGTCGGCGCTATTGATTGTTTGATTTTGAAACGAGATATATATTTTGCATCATGCTGCTATTTTCTTTTGTGTTATGCATTGATCTTGCTGGTTGTTTTATTATGTCTTCATTATCTAAAGCACTTTGAACTGCAATCCTTGTATGAAAGGTGCTATATAAATAATGTTTATTATTATTATTACTATTATTGACTGCACTCACATTCCAATTGTACCACCAAGCGAAAACGAACATGTTCTTAGAAATAGGAAGCAAACGTATTCAATCAACACAGGTAGTGTGCAACGCCAGTAATATAATAACAAACGTGGTTACCAAATTCCCTGGGTCCACTTGCTGTGCGTAATCCTGCCAACGTTGGAGAGGCGGCGTACAATCGGGCTCACATCAGAACCCGCACACTCATATGCTCCAGAATAAACGCTTAATTTATAACGTTTCGTCGGGTCCATGAAGAGTAGACGCTGGAAACACGGCCAATGAAAAGTTTATTCTGGAGTATATGATAATGCAGGTTCTATTATCTTAACTAAACATTAAATACAACTTTCTCACTCAAAATATTCATACATTTGAAAATATCTTCACTGGCACAGTGCTTAAATTCGGTATAAAGATTCAGCACTATGGACCGGTCTGCTAACAAATATTTATTTGTGGATGACAAACAAATGCAATGACGAAATAAACTAAAATACAATATGGAATAAACTAAATAAACACATTTGGCATCTGGATTGCGTGTTGGTGGTCCCGACGAACAAGGTCCACATCTTGCCCAACCGAAGAACACGACACCTGCAGCCAAGAAACACATTTGGCATCTCATATCCCAGTCTGTGAGCGCAGTTGGGATACCCAAACATGGCCGCTTGGATTGCCAACGGAGGTGGAATCAAATTAAATAGGATATACACTAAATTAAATATAGCACAATAGAATATAGTACAATTATAAGTAAAACATATAATAGGAATGACGAAAGATAGTGACAAAAACAAAGGATGCAATGTGTCATGAAAATACAAATTAAGCAAACTCTATACATTATGAAGTAAAATAAATATAATACGAAATAAACGGAATACTAATGGTCAAAAATACTGTTATGTCTATGCCTCATTTAGGGTTTATTTTCCCCCTTCCTGATATTCGCCAACAGCGCTGTCAGGTGCAGACTGCTCCGCGAGCCCTACTTAACAGTAACTGCACACTACATCACCCCAGAGTGGAACATAGAAAGCCACGTTCTGCACACTTTCCCCCACTGTACCGAAAATGTACCGTACCGAACCGTGACTTCAAAACCGAGGTATGTACCGAACGATGGTTTTTGTGTATCGTTACACCCCTAATGCTAGACTATCATGTATCGGTGGTATGTGGTGTGGGTGCCAATAACTACATCTACGCGGGAGTATATCTCTAGAGTCGACTCTAATGTAGGGACTCTATGTTTTTTTTTCTTTTCTAATATTTCTCTGTCCAGCAGCTAGCGTTTCTTTCCTTGGATGTGCATGCTTTTGTACACTTCTGTTCATTGTTTTCCGTGAACCCACAGACCCAATAGCATGGTCACAATATACAGATGCCAGAGTGGAAGCTGTTAATACCTGTTTGGCAATCTAAGGTAAACCTTACCCTGCCTTCATAATCCTGCCCCCTCGATTGTTATTGTAAAGGGTTAGCAACCAGGATTCACCTGACTTAAAGATGCCATAATGTCTCTCATCACTATGTATGTATATCCGGGGGGGTACACCCTTTCTTCCATCAGAATGTGTGCTGAATTGAAGGGCAGCCTAGCCCTACTTTTCCTACTTTTCATAATGTGTTAGCATTTTGGTATAAACAGTGCCAGTGAGAAGATTAAAGGTACCATTGCACGTGTTTATTTCATATTTCACCTAGAAATCTGTGGTATGCGGTATGATTGATAGATATGAGCAGGGGAGGCTTTGCAGGCTCTGCCTCTCACATGTTGTGATGGCACTGTTTCCAGGAGGAAAACCTTTCCAGTGTTGAGATTTGATCATCTGGCCGAGGGCAAACATTTAAGAACACTCACGAAAGACCATAATTTATTATAATTTTCTGCATTAACTCCATATG
>NC_140167.1:69741262-69761262 GCF_963971535.1 Notolepis coatsorum | reverse complement strand
GTGAAGCTTTATAGACAGGCTACACAGATATGTGAAGCTTTATAGACAGGCTACACAGATATGTGAAGCTTTATAGACAGGCTACACAGATAGTTGAGGCTTTGTACTGTACTTACTAGAGAACTCCAACAAACAACAGCAAACAACTTAAGTTACAGTACATCTGTGAATCATCTGGCTGGGGGGGGGGGGGGTCACAGTGTGCACTCAATGAAAAATGTGTTCTTTTACATGTTCTTTACAGAACATTAGCCAAGGCCAATGAGTCTCAGGTTATCATTTCTCTTTTAGTAAACATTGAAAACAGGCCCCACAGACCTGGACACCACACAAGGGTTAAAGGCCAAAGTCACTATCCTCCCCTGCCAAAACGTAACAGTGTAAGAAGGCAGATGCCGCCTCGCGCTCACCCGTGGACCTGCTCCAATCTGTTACAATTATTGACTCATTGTGGAATGAGACACGTTTTTGTTCTTTGCCTCATTGACGATAAAAGAAAAGGGACCCATCCTTGAATGTGGGAGGTGAATGGTAAATTGAATTCTTAAGCCTAAATAGTCAGGGCCCTCTTGATGGATGAGGGGTCTGTCCAGATAGGTGAGATGGATAAGCCAGGAGATGCAAACAGACATTGCAGGGGCTTTTTTTTTCATGGGGGGGGGTCAGGCACACCCAACAAAGCTTTGAATGGTAGGACACGTTTGTCAGGTTCAGAGAGAGACGGGGTGATCTTCTTCAATCAATATCTGAAATGATAAATAAACAAAAACGATCATGCACATTGCTACTAAATAATCTGCCTTGCCTATATCACTACCTACTATGCTAATTATGTCTTTACTACTATGCACTCAAGACTGTAGCACCCAAGTTGATGAACATTATTGACTTTAGTTGTACCCTTCCTTCTGACCTGTCGCACAGAACTCGTACGTCGCGCTTTGGCTAAAAGCGTCAGCTAAAACCAAATGTAAATGTAAATGTGAATGGCACTATGTTTTCATCACTGAATATACATGCAATGCTCCTCTGGAAAAGGAATTTGTTTATGCCAGACTTGTTTTGGAATAGAAGAGTATGAGAGTTGCATGACCTTCCAAAGAGAGAGAAGTCCAAAAAAACAAACAATTTTCCAGTGGTGGAAAGTAAAAAAAATTTACTCAGGTACTGTACTTAAAGGAAAACTCCAACATTTTGGGAAATTTGCTTATTTGCCATCTACCGTGGAGTTAGACAAGAAGATACATACCTTTTTCTTCTCTGTGCATGCAGTAGGAGTAGGAAGATGTTGGGAACTAGGCTAATGGAGGAACCTACTTCCAGTGACTGACGCTAAGCTAGGCTAACGGTGCGTGTCTTCCTACTCCTACTGCCTGCACAGAGAAGAAAAAAGGTATACCTTCTTGTCTAACTCCAGGGTAGATGGCAAATAAGCTAATTTCCCAAAATGCATTCCCGAACGAAGTTACGACAAAAAATTTCGTCTTAGCTAGATTTCGGCCCATTTAAGACATATTAGGGCTGGGAGTGGGAGTCCCCAAATTTTCCTGAGCCTCAGCACTCTTAAATCTGCTCTCTACCAGTCTGGCTCTCAGGTCTCAACAACAACTATTGGCCTCCTTGGAATTAATTACTTAATCATAATTAAAATAATTATGACAATATTTGTACGATAAGAAATTACGCATTTGATGTCGGAAAAATAAATAATATGGATTCAAGCTGCTTAACCATATCTGAACCAGCTATTTTGGACAAATGTATAATTACTTTAATTACTCAGATATTCAAACACAATTATGCAATTATTGTGAAATGATTGAAAATAATAATTATTTAATGCCTTCTGTGGAATTTGTATTTCTTATTTGTTACACATCTGTTTTAATGATTAATTATATATATTTGAAATAATCCAGGTCAACATGCAATGTATCCCATTGATTGGTATACAATGGGACTTGATAGATTGATTGATTGAAAACTTTATTAACAGATTGCAGAATGGGTACAGTATAGTACAGCTCAATTACATAAGGGGATGCAGACCAGAGAAAGAATTTTGTCTAGTTTACATCAGGGTCCCCCATTTTCAATTCATCATAACATATATGACACACATGACACAGATAGACAGTACTGCTACATCTATACATTTATGACATACCAGATTTGCAAATACAGTACTGTTTGTGATACAAAAAGAGTCCAGAAAAGAGAGTATACATTTGACGTAGAAACTGTTGGAGGAGGTTGGGTAGGAGGGGTGGGTGGGGGATAGACTTACACTGTACAAGCAAAACTGTACATTGGAATATTGACAAAACCATACTTGGTCATTTACTGTACATTGGAGGGGGTTGATATAGCTATAAACCTGCATTCCTTCGAATATATCATTAATCAATTAAACTTATATTGAAATACACTATACACCAACACTGAAATGACAGTGGATAAATAAATAAGAACTAAAGCTAATCGGTGGAAATAGACTGCATTAATATTCCATAACAAGTCTTGTGTGCGCCTACGAATGAACAGTAGCCTATAGGCTTAATTATGGAATAATAAGCCATACTGCGTTCATTCATTACGCCCGCCGTAGGCTATATTATATATTATATTTCATTCATTCATTCATAGTACTGCGCGCGCGCGCATGTGTGTGTGCGCACGCGCTGCGGCAGGTGTACCGCGAGCTGTATATGATGCTAATACATTAATCTAATCTAGTTTTGATGGCGCGCAGGCGTGATTACGAAACCTAGCAGCATTTCTCTGAGACTAGTTGCCTTATAAGGAGCTCTGGAGGCGTTGTTTTGTATGCAAATTACCTGAATGGGAACGCGCTTTCGAGTTTAAGACAGAATGCCATTCTCCAAGCAGATATCAGATCATATAATTTGTGCGACCTTTTCAGCCACTTAAGACATATTACCAGCACGTTCAGGACTCAGAGTGAACTTGTCATTGATTATGTCTCAGTGGTTCGAAGATAAATCTTCCAGAATATATCTTTGAAAAATAGTGGCAAGCCTTGTGAATTTATTTTGCAATATAAAAAGTTTATGAAGAGAAGTAGGAAAAGTACTGGCCCAAATAATATTACAATATGATAAATATGGGTATATCAAACTATAATAAAGTGTCAAAAGACAGGAGCGATTTACAATAGAAGAAATCCTTCTAATAATGTCATATGATTTCATAACTCACTTACAAACTAGCTCAATATGATTTTTCCATGTAAGGCCTTCATCAACAATGACACCTAAGAATTTTGCATGTGACACCTGTTTAATTTCAATATCATTAATATGTAATTTAGAGTCCTGTTTTGAATATCTTTTGTTTTTATTTATGAAAATCATATAATTCGATTTATTAATATTTAATGAAAGCCTATTAATCTGAAACCATGTTGCGGTTGGTGCAAGTATATAATTTGCATCTTTAATCAGGGAACCAAAGTCAGAATGTGAAAATACTATGTTTGTGTCATCAGCAAAAAATAATGGGCGCGGTATCAAAACGTAAAGCAAAATCATTTATAAAAATAAGAAACAAAAGAGGCCCAAGGCTTGAATCTTGTGGTACACCACAAGATACCTCAGTTCTATTGGAGTTCATACCCTCAATACACACATATTGCTGCCGGTTGCTGAGATAATCTCTAAACCAATGGATTACAACATCCTGAAAACCATAATGATTCAGTTTGGATATTAAGATACTATGATCCACTGTATCAAAGGCTTTTGTCATGTATGTTGTGTATGTCATAAATGTCACTATGAATTGAAACTGGGGGACCCTGATGTAAACAAGACAAACGTCTTTCTCTGGTCTGCATCCCCTTAACAATTGTGTGTATTGAGCCGTACTGTATTGTACCCATTCTGCAATCTGTTAAATAAAGTTTTCATTCATTCATTCATTCATTCATGCATTCATTCATTCATTTGATAAATCTAGAAAAATCCCAATTGCAAATGTATTATCATTTAATGCTTCATATATTTTGTCAGTCAGTTGGAGGAGAGCCATATAGGTTGAGTGATTTTTTCTAAATCCATATTGATGCTTAAGTACATTCAATAGCATATACCTATCTACTTTTACTTAGGTATAATTTGAATGGAGGACTTTTACTTTTACTGATTTATTAGAGTATTTCTACTTTTACTTAAGCAAAGAAACTGTGTACTTCTTCCACCACTGCCATATTCAGACTCTAGACATTCTTCAAACTCGAACGTGCAAAGTCACAAACACTTTTAAACGACTGCTTTTCAACCTCTCTGGATCTCCATGGTTATTGAACCATGCAAATAGCGCAGCAGAAACTCCACCACCCATGTTTTTAAACTGTCCCTTTCCTCACACCATAAATCGGTTGCTGTCGCCTACATGGCAGGGAGAAGGTTTTTCTCATGTCTGAAGAGGAGCTTGCGATGAGAATGCGGTCTGTGTCTAACTGGATTATGATGTCATTTATCTCTGAGAAAACCGCCGTGTTGGCGCTGCCAGTGGCTAACTGTTAGCCCACAAACAAGGAGGCTGGCTGCTACGCCAGAGTTATTATGGCAGACATCAGCTTTTTCCCTCAAGATTCCATCTCCTCCCTTAATCTCACTCACTCGCTCTTGCTCTCGCTCCCTCTCTCCCTCTCTTGCTCTCCCTCTCTTGCTCTCTCTCTCTTTCTCCCTCTCTCTCTCTCTCTTCCTGGAATGGAAATATGCAAATAAATTATGCATTACATGATTCAATTACAATTGCCATTGTGACTGCAACGATGTAAATTAGAAAAGTAATTTGTTGACAACCAAAATAAATAAATAAAAAAGCGTGTGTTTTATTATAGGAAGGAGCCACGGGGGGGGGGGGGGGGGGGTAAAGTTGTCTTGGCTTATTGAGGAGGGTCAGACTTGGCTTATTACACAGTGTGCATCACGTTCAAGCTTGTTAGAGGTTGATAGAGCTATACAAATAAAAACAGATAGAGAAAAATAAAGAAGAAAATCACAACGCTTCATGGAACAGTTAGTCAAACAGTTATTTTCCGTACACTCCGACATGTTTCCTATGCATTGGCTCAACGTAAGGCGTTAATAGTGAGGTTTTTGTCAGTGGCTTCAGTCTCTGATGTTCTATGTTCTATGTTCTTGCTAACTATTTCTTGGTCTCCCTTTTTCAATCACATTTATATTATATATGTGGTGTTCTGGTCCACTGGAACCCCGGAAGTGTGGAAATTATCTGTGAACACAAGTAAACGTGGTAAATATGAAACAAAAGGTTCATTGTGTACCTTCACTGTCTGCCTCCACTTTGTCTCATTTATATTTTTCAAGGTAAACATGATTTATTCTATTCATGTCTTGATTTTAATAGATTTACAGACGTTTTACCACAAAAACGAATAGCACTTTTATTGATAAATGTGATTTAGCAGAGGAACAATTGCAAATATGAATCATATATGCTGTCTAGATTGCTTGTAATTTAGATAAAGTTAGATTAGATTAGTTTCAAGCATATTGTCATTACAGTATATAGCACAAGTACAGTACAACACAAATAAATGTGGCATCCAACCAGGTGATTAAATGGGTATAAAGACACTGGCTAGCAGCATAACTAGTAAGAGTATAATGAACTACATTATATCTACAGATCTACAGATAAAGTAAACATCTGTTAAGTATTTTTACATACAATGTTGTGGCTTTGTACACTGTAAAATAGTTTTTTTCACAGGTAATTAACTGTATTATTTTACAGATTACTTTTGTATTTCTACTTTAAGTGTAAATGCCATAAAAATACAGTAAATTACCTTTTATCAAAATATTAACCATTAAATAAAGGTTGTAATCTCTAAATGTATTTGATTTGACAGTAAGTATTTGGCAACCGTTGCTGCCAGACATTTACCGTTTTTTTTAAGTTTTCTTTTTTTACAGTGTAGTCTTAAAATTCCAATAACGCTGTGGGTCCAACAAAACCCCCGGACATTGGTTGAGTAACACGCACACACACACACACACACACACACACACACACACACACACACACACACACACACACACACACACACACACACACACACACACACACACACACACACACACACACACACACACACACACACACACACACACACACACACACACACACACACACACACACACACACACACACACACACACACACACACACACACACACACACACACACACACACACACACACACACACACACACACACACACACACACACACACACACACACACACACACACACACACACACACACACACACACACACACACACACACACACACACACACACACACACACACACACAGCAAGACACTTAACCCCTAATTGCTCCCGATGAGCAGGTTGGCACCTTGCATGGTTGCCTCCGCCGTCGGTGTGTGAATGGGTAATATGTAAGTAACAAATTGTAAAGCGCTTTGGATAAAAGCGCTATATAAGAAAGCAGCAATTTACCATTTACCATTTACACACACACACTCACTCACTCACTCACTCACTCACACACACACACACACGCTCCAGCCGAGGCTTTGTATCCTCTAATTCAGCCCAGTCTGTGTCCCGGCAGGCACCAGGCGGTGGGATCTCTCTTTACTCGCTTCATCGTGGTGAAAATAACCAGCGCTCGCTCTCATTCTGTGGTCCCCTTCACCGAGATGCACAGCCACCGCATTAAATACACCGCCGACAGTAACGCTGAGCGTTACTCACGGCAAGGAGGAGACACCAGTGCCGGGCTGGGAGGAGAGGAGGGGACATGACTCATACATTCACTACAACTTCAACCCCAGGACCTAGACTAGACTAGAATAGAATAGAATAGAATAGAATAGAATAGAATAGAATAGAATAGAATAGAATAGAATAGAATAGAATAGAATAGAATAGAATAGAAGTACTTTATTGATCCAGAGGGAAATTCAGCACTACAGATCGCTCACAATAAACAAGATAAGCCAGAGTTTGTACTGTCACTCTGTGCTCAGTGAGGCAGTGAGGCACAGTGGCCATATAGTCTGATGGCTGTTGGATGAATGAAGGACTTCCTGTGCCGTTCAGTGTTGCATCTTGGAAGTCTTAGGCCATGTCCAGACTAAACCAATTTCGGTCATATCAAAGTCAAAGTATTTGATCGTATGCACCTTTCATCCACACGGAACTGCGTCCTGGGAGCCTGAAGACGCTATTTTCTGAAACCGGCTCCCAGAATGGGAAAATCTGAAGACGTCGCCATCTTTACCAGCCTATACACGCATTTTCCTGAACCGATGACGTGATAGCCCACCTCTCCCTTAACCCGCATGTGCAAACTCAGCCAACATCACAACAACAATGGCATCGTACAGAGTAGTTGCGTTC
Source organism: Notolepis coatsorum (assembly GCF_963971535.1). NCBI lineage: Eukaryota > Metazoa > Chordata > Actinopteri > Aulopiformes > Paralepididae > Notolepis > Notolepis coatsorum. Next base: position 69,753,835 of record NC_140167.1, on the reverse strand, counting down.
ATGTTACAGAAGCTATTGAGCTTGATCAGGCTTTTACAGCTAAATGTACTGCCCTGTACTACCACCGTCGACAACAGATTGACATCTCCCTTAATCCGCATGCAAACCCAGCCAACAAAAAAGAAACATGGTACATACATGTCTTATATGTCCAGATATGTCCTGGCTAGAAGTTATAGTTATTTACACGATGATACTAGTAAGTAATTTAGTTACTTTTTGGAGGAAGTAACTAGTAACTGTAACTAGTTACTTTTTAAAAGTAACTTGCCCAACACTGGTAACAAACCATCAAATACACTCACAGCACACATGTCCACATGCACACACTCACTTTAAACAAACAACTCACTGCAGCACCCACTTTACCCACTTTAGACACCTAACACACTTTATATTTATTGGTAAAGAATTTGCACTACAACTCATACCTCATCACACCTTACTGTAAATTGTACCTAAATTGTACCTCATCCCATTTCTGCATTGTACTGTATATTGTATTGTAACTCAGTTACTTTTCTATACTCTGCATTGTATAGTGTATATATGTACATTGAACACTTTTGTCTACGTACTTGACTTCTATTTTATACTTATCTATTTTTATCTAGCACAATCTCTGGAGCAAAACAGAAAGAAGCATTTTATATAAAAGTACTCTGTATTTTTGTATGACAACTAATAAAGAAACTTGAAAACTTGAAACTAGCTACAACACACAGTAACGTTAATACAATTACATGCATCATTCATTGTTTACAATGCACGGTGGAGCTAGTCGAAAGGACTGGACACAGAGACAAGTTAAACATCAATCAATTAATTTAATACAAAGGGTAGTTCTAGCTGCCTCCGACCGCACCACGGGACTATTATATTATATATGGCTTTGACTCTCTCTCTCTCTCTCTCTCTCTCTCTCTCTCTCTCTCTCTCCTGCCGATTAAAATCAGCAGCTCTTCCTCCTCCTCATCACCGGCTGCCTGTGAAGCATTTGTGCCGTGGTGTGTGTGTCTCTCCTATCCGTTGGAAACTAGCGTCAGCTCAAAAGCACAGAACCGGACGACACAAGTCGGGGGGTTTCAAAATAAAAAAGCGACATCTAAAACAGGAAAAACCTTTTTTAAATGAAAACTAAGGCCATGTCCAGACTAAGACGATTTTGGTCGTTTTAGGCAAAGTATTTGATCGTTTGCATCGTTCTGCCAGACGGAACTGCGTTCTGGCAGCCTGAAGACGGTACTTTTTGATACCACCCTCCAGAGTGCGCAACTCTGAAGACGCCTGGAGATACCCCCCCGTTGTGCCACCATATTTACAAGCGATACGTCTTCTCCTGAACCGATGACGCGTATAGCCCACCTCCCCCTTACCCCACATGCGCAAACTCTCCAACCACGTCAACAACAGATTGACATCTCCCTTAACAGTGTTACAGAGCTTGATCAGGCTTTTACAGCTAAATGTACTTTTTCTGAAAACCCAAGTAGTAGCCAAGCATACTGTTTCATAGCATACCCCTTCAGTTGATCATGACAAATCCTCTTACCTTGACGATTAAAAAGCCTCCATAATTTAGTAAATAGTATTCCCATGGCATGGTGCTGGGCTGTAGCCAGCTAGCGTTGATGCTATCCAATGCTAACAATATTGGCTAAATAATTAGCGTCACATAGCTGGCCTTTTTCTGAAAACCCAAGCACATATTGTTCCATAGCATACCCCTTCAGTTGATCATGACAAATCCTCTTACCTTGACGATTAAAAAGCCTCCATAATTTAGTAAATAGTATTCCCATGGCATGGTGCCGGGCTGTAGCCAGCTAGCGTTGATGCTATCCAATGCTAACAATATTGGCTAAATAATTAGCGTCACATAGCTGGCCTTTTTCTGAAAACCCAAGCACATATTGTTCCATAGCATACCCCTTCAGTTGATCATGACAAATCCTCTCTTACCTTGACGATTAAAAAGCCTCCATAATTTATTAAATAGTATCCCCATGGCATAGTGTTGAGCTGTAGCCAGCTAGCGTTGATGATATTCAATGCTAACAATATTAGCAAAATAGCTAACCAACTGAGGTAAACGTTAAATACAGACAGCGTTTGCTAGTCGAAAGGACTGGACACACACACAGACAAGTTAAACATCAATCAATTAATTTATTACAACACAGGTAGTTTGAGCTGCCTCCGACCGCACCACCAGGCTATTATATTATGGCTTTGAGCTCTCTCTCTCTCCTGCCGATTAAAATCCACAGCTCAAAACCGGACGGCACAACAACACTTCCGCTCGGGGATTTCAAAATAAAAGAGTCTAAAACAGGGAAGACATTTATTTTGTAAATTTTCTGCAGCGTTTCAACGGTTCATTGTTCTAATTAGGATGCACTCGTTTTTTTTAAATGATTTCGTGTTTACGGAAAACTTTTTTTAAATGAAAACGAAACAGATCAAAATCGTTTCAGTCTGGACAAGGCCTAAATGAAAACGAAAAAGATCGGATCCGTCTTCGTCTGGACAAGGCCTTAGGGTGCGGTTACACCTTTCGTTTCATTTTCGTATCATTGTCATATGCGTTTCGCCGCGACGTCGTGCGCCTCGAGTCACACTTTCGTTTTTTTTTCGTTTTTGTCACCCGAGCACACTGATGTAGTACACTGCCAAAGCAGTAGGTGGCAGTAGGTGGCAAACATGAAGGCAATTTCAACCAATCAGAACTTGAATGTGCCAATACACTTCCTGGAAGCTCCAGCAAAGAAAATGTCAATAAGGCAGGCGCCTATGCCGCGCCACCATCTTGCCTATTTACTCAATGCAGCAATTCTTTTTCAGCAAAGCCTAATAAAAGTGCAATAAACAAAACGGATACATTCACTGTGTGTTCTGCCTGTCATTTGTTGATGAAACAAAACTAACATCAACACAAGTGACCACCAAGAGCGGATAGTTTAGTCTAAAAAACGATCGGTAGCATTGTTAGCTGCACGCTAACGTCAATGGAATTTGCCATTATAACAGTATAGCATTGTGGCTAGAAGCTAACGTTAGCACACGCTACTTAGCCAGCACCAAACTGATGATATCGGGAGCTATCAGTGGTTAGATAACATTAGAGACAACGCTGTGTGTATTAAACAAAGGTGAATAGATGACTGGGCCATTTTGTTTAATGCTTGTTAAGTTGAAAGAGGAGCTTTGAGCTAACAGGGTTTGATAGCTAACACTAGCTCATGTTATCCAGTGGCAGTGCCAATCGGTAATGCTAGCAGAATGAATGGATGTAAACTTTCTTTAACATACCATATGGGTACAATACAATACGGCTCAATACAAACAATTGTTAAGGGAATGCAGACTGTTGTAGCTTGGACTGGGGTCCTTATAACAATAACTTGACAACACATAGTAGCTGCAGCTATTTGGTTTGGGACAGCTCTCTGTCACCGGAAGGGCACGCAGATGGTATCTACTGCGCATGGGCGTTTTCGCAACAACGGCTCATGCAGACTACACGCTGTTGTCTGCGCGTTTTTTAGCGTTTCTCCAAAACGCAAACACAATTTTGCGTTTCAGCCGTATCCACAAAAAAACGCCAAAAAACGCATTTCTGTGTAATAGGGACATGAAACGTATTCAAAAACGTATAAAAAAACGCCACAAATACACTAGTCTAACCATGGCCTTAGTCTAACACTGAACATCTGTGTAGACACTGTGTGCGGGTGGCCTTCTCTGGTTTAGAGGTGTAACTGTCACCTCTAATACTGTTGGTATTTGTTTATTTTTAAAGTCCTTATTGGTAATCCATCACAACATTGTTGGAATGGAATCTTGGAACCTATTCTACATGTTCAAATGACGGTTCTTAGGGCTCCTAGAGTTTGCTCTGAACTAGGAAAATACTGCTTTTTCCTTTGATGCTTTTATGTATGATCTCCAACTACTGTGTGTTGACTTGTAACTGACTTAGCAGATTTCTTGTTGTTTATTCTTGTTTATTGAGCCTACATGTATGAAATTGCTGATAAACTATGTCTTGTTTTGTAAGCTTGTCTTCGCTGTAAATTTAGGTAACTTCAGTGTCTTACGAGTTGAAATACATTTTTCAAATTTGTAAATTTAGGTAACTTCAGTGTCTTACGAGTTGAAATAAAGGTTTAAAATGTGTAAATGAGAGTAACCTGAGTGTCTTACAAGTTGAAATAAAGGTTTCAAATTTGTCATTGAAATGCAAACTCGTCAGCAGTGCAGGCTGCAATACAAATTGAAGGACACATTTTATTAATACATTAATTAATTCATATTATATTCATATACTTATATTTTTTGGCAGTTTTCAAAGTCAGAACATTGAGAAACACTGGGAAACTGAGACTGAGATTTGAGCAACTGTGGCCCTAATGCCTAATTTAGGGCACACCCATTCTGAAGAAGCCTGGTCTGGACCCAGATGACCTTGGGAATTGCCGGCCGATCTCCACCTTCCTTTCCTAAGCAAGATCCTGGACAGAGCAGTGGCTGCCCAGCTGCACCAACACCTGTCCAACCATGAGCTCTATGAACCCTTTCAATCTGGCTTCAGGAAAACACCACAGCACCAAGACTGCCCTCACCAAGGTCACCAACGACCTCCTCATTGCCATAGATTCCGGTCACATCAGCCTCCTCATCCTCCTCGATCTGTCTGCGGCTTTTGACACTGTCTCCCACTCCATTCTCCTCAACCGCCTCTCGGACCATCTGGGTGTTACTGGGACCGCTCTCACCTGGTTCGAGTCCAACCTCACTGACCGAAAACAGTGCATCTCCATCTGCAACTCCACCTCCACCCCTGCCCTAGTCAACCAAGGTGTGCCGCAGGGTTCCGTTCTTGGTCCACTCCTCTTCACTATTTACATGCTCCCCCTTGGTCACATCATCCGGAAACACGGTCTCAATTTCCACTCCAATGCTGATGACACTCAGCTCTACATCAGCACCTCACCCTCCACTCCTCTCCCCCCACAGCACCTCATCAACTGCCTCCCTGACATCAAGGCCTGGATGTCATCCAATTGCCTGAAACTTAATAGTAAGAAGACAGAGCTCATGGTTGTGGCCAAGCAGTCACTGCTCCGGAAGGTTGGAGATCTGCTCCTAGAAGTGGATGGCTGCTCAATCCACCCTTCCCCAGAAGTCCGCAACCTGGGTCTCATACTGGACTCCACCCTCTCTTTTCATTCTCACATCAAAATCAAATCAATAACAAAATCAGCTTTTTTCCATCTCAGGAACATATTCTGACTCCGTAGCAGAGACACTTATACACTCCTTCGTCACCTCCCGTCTGGACTATGCAAACTCAATTCTTGCAGGGCTACCCAGCAATGCCCTGAATAGGCTGCAGTGTTTAGACAATTCTGCTGCTAGGGTTCTCACCCGCACCAAGTCCTGGCACCACATCACCCCCACCCTCATCCACCTCCAATGGCTTCCAGCCAAGTCGCACATACATTTTTAGATCTTCCTCATCACCTACAAATCCCTTCACTCCCTTGCCCCCCGGTACCTAGCTGACCTCCTCCATCCCTATATCCCACCCCGGAGGCTGCGGTCCTCCGACTCCGGTCTCCTCTCCAAATGTATAAATGACTCTGCCTGATTATTTCCCTCTTTTCTTTATTTTAATATTTAATTTAATATACTTTGTTGTTACTTTGTACCTTTGATCTCCTCCCCCTTAGCTGCTCCCCACTGTTAAGCGCCTTGGGTCTCCTGAAAGGCGCTATATAAATCCAAGAAATTATTATTATTATTATTATTATTATTATTATTATTATTATTATTATTATTATTATTATTATTATTATTATTATTATTATTATTATTATTATTATTATTATTATTATTATTATTATTATTATTATTATTATTATTATTATTATTATTATTATTATTATTATTATTATTATTATTATTATTATTATTATTATTATTATTATTATTATTATTATTATTATTAATTTATACTCAGATGTCAAAGCCGACCGAGCTCCCTCAAGCCTACCGAGCTCCCTCAAGCCTACCTCCCTCAAGCCTACCTCCTTCAAGCCTACCTCCCTCAAGCCTACCTCCTTCAAGCCTACCGAGCACCCTCAAGCCTACCTCCCTCAAGCCTACCTCCCTCAAGCCTACCAGGCCCCCTCAAGCCTACCTCCCTCAAGCCTACCTCCCTCAAGCCTACCTCCCTCAAGCCTACCGAGCTCCCTCAAGCCTACCGAGCTCCCTCAAGCCTACCTCCCTCAAGCCTACCGAGCTCCCTCAAGCCTACCTCTCAAGCCTACCTCCCTCAAGCCTACCTCCCTCAAGCCAACCTCCCTCAAGCCTACCTCCCTCAAGCCTACCTCCCTCAAGCCTACCTCCCTCAAGCCTACCTCCCTCAAGCCTACCTCCCTCAAGCCTACCGGCAACGCCTACATGCAGCTGGCCAAATTTTTGCATCAAACCGACGCAAGCTGATGTGGACTTTACCATTCATAATCTCAGAAGCTTGGAGCGTTCCATTATTGACCATGATTAACTACATTACAAACATGGACCAGATCGAAGAAAGACTGGTAGAGGAAGTCCGAATATATAGCTATTTGTACAACACAACACAGCAGCGGTGTAATGCATGTCAGTCAGTCTGCTCCCATGTGCATCAGGAATCTAAGCATATGTCGGCCTTAACACTTTGAGATGTGAGCAACTGTAGCCCTACTAGGCATCTCACGCTACATTGCACTGGCTTCCTGTATCCTTTAGAATTTATTTTAAAGTTATTTTACTTATATACAAATCCATAAATGGTTTAGCACCTTCATACATTACTGACTTCTTGTCATTTTATGTGCCAACTCAAGCTCTTAGATCAACCACAGCCAACCTCCTTAATGTAATAAAAAGAGTGCTACTGTGCCCCAAAACTGTGGAACCCTCTCCCGCAGGTCGTTAGGACAGCAGACTCTGTTGGCACTTTTAAAAAACAGCTCAAAACTTACCTTTTTTAACTCGATTTTAAATGTATTATTATTTTTATTTTATTGTCTTATTTAACCATTTTTTCTATGATTTTTACTTAAATGTTTTATTATCGTTTATATCACTTTATTTGGTATTTTTTAATGTCTTATCTTACTGTAATTTAATTTGTGTCTTATTGTTTAACGTCTAATTGTGCTATTATTATTATTTCTCTATTATCCTGTTGTTATGTGTTTTGTGTAAATTGCTTTAAGTTGCAATCTGTATGAATAGTGCTATATAAATCAAGTTATTATTATAGTTATTATAATGACCACACGTAAAGTGCCCTACAGGCTGAGACAGTTTGTCCTGTACTGTCCTTTTGGACACAGGAGTCCCCCCAGCGGTCCTGGTGGCCATGTGGTCCTTCACCTTCTGTCACGTCTCTCCCGTCACGTCTCTCCCGGCACCGTTTAGGACTCCGGCACCTCACGCGGTTCACAGGACAGAGCGGGTCTGGCGTTGTAAAACAATAAAACGTCTAAACGTAAACCATTGGGACCCGTTTGTCAGCGACAGTAAAAAGAGCAGACGCAGCGACGGTGTCCCGCCGTCAATACCTCAAGGTACTGGAGTTACGTTGCTCTCGGATAAGATATTCCTCTATTGATCCCCTATTGGGGGAAATCCGGCCGTCATAGCAGCATGGGGGACGGGGGTAGGGGAGGTACAGGTATGGGCAGGGCGATAGAAGAACGACATGAATATAGGCAATACAATTTGAATATGAATCGTGCACTCATTGTACTATCTTGTATTTTGTACTTTTTAGGCCATGGTTAGACTAGTGTTTTTGTGGTCGTTTTTGTGGTCGTTTTGAATACGTTTGCTGTCCCTATTAGATAGAAATGCCGTTTTGGCAGGAAACGTTGTGGCCCTACTGAAAACGCTAAATTGTGTTTCCGTTTTGGAATAGCGCCAAAAACTCGCCGACAACATGTCGTGTAATCTGCGCGGAGCCGTTGTTGCTCAACGCCCATGCACAGTAGATACCATCTGCGTGCCCTTCCGGTGACAACAGAGCTGTCCCAAATAGCTGCAGCTACCATGTGTTGTCAAGTTATTGTTATAAGGACCCCAGTCCAAGCTACAACAGTCTGCATTCCCTTAACAATTGTTTGTATTGAGCCGTATTGTATTGTACCCATTATGCAATATGTTAAACAAAGTTTACATCCATTCATTCTGCTAGCATTACTGATTGCATGAGCACTGCAGCTGGCTAACGTGAGCTAGTGTTAGCTATCAGACCCTGTTAGCTCAAGCTCCTCTTTCAATCTTAACAAGCATTAAACAAAATGGCCCAGTCATCTATTCACCTTTGTTTAATACACACAGCGTTGTCTCTAATGTTATCTAGCTACTGATAGCTCCCGATATCATCAGTTTGGTGCTGGCTGGTTAACATGAGCTAGCGTTAGCTTCTAGCCACAATGCTATACTGTTATACTGGCATATTCCATTCACGTTAGCATGTAGCTAACAATGAAGCTAACAACATCGCCGATCCTTTTTGAGACTAAACTATCCGCTCTTGGTGGTCACTTGTGTTGATGTTAGTTTTGTTTTATCAACAAATGAGAGGCAGAACACACAGTGAATGTATCCGTTTTGTTTATTGCACTTTTATTACACTTTGCTGAAAAATAAGTGCTGCATTGGGTAAATAGGCATTTAAAGATGGCGGCGCCTTGTTGACATTTTCTTTGCAGGAAGTGTATTGGCACATTCAAGTTCTGATTGGTTAAAAATTGCCTTCATGTTCGCCACCTACTGCCACCTACTGCTTTGGCAGTGTACTACATCACTGTGCTTAGGTTGCAAAACGTATGTGTCACTCGGCTACCGCTACGTTGCGACCTGGAAAAGCGAAACTCATCTGAAAACGAAACGAAGGTGTAACCGCAGCCTTATATTGTATCTATAAGTATATATCGGACTGTGAAGCTCTGTATCCCTCCCCCCCTGTATCCCCCCCCCCCACCCCATGCTGCTTTGACACCTGAATTTCCCCAAGGGGATTAATAAAGGATCATCTTATCTTATCTGAATAAAAAGAATATGAGAACAATATAATTAACAATATCAAAATAAACAAAGGTGTAAACAAAGGTGCAGATGAGGGCCTGTATATCGGTTATATTATGTGTTGAATATATACTGAATATATACTATACGTATAACAGTATACACAAGATGCAGTATACACAAGGTACCCTTAACTTCATCATTTTGAAGGGTTTCTCCCCCTACGTGAGAAATTGCCTCTGTGCCGTTAAAACACAAATGGGGATTATGTTATCCACTTCCCTCGTGTTCTTTTTAGTCTTTCAATTGTTTTTTTTTTCCGGATGACTAAATATCTTGCATATGATGAATAGAGAAAAGCAACAGCCTGGTAATTCCATTCTCAAACCTCACCTCAATCACGGCTATTCTATTATTACAGGGCTTTGGGCTTTTTTTATATTTTAGTTTCGGGAACAACACCCCCCCCCCCCCCCCCCCCCCCACCGCGCATGCTCCCATAAAGTCACGGCAGACCACGGGGCTATCAAGAACACACAGCGTTCCAGAATAGAGTCGATACATTTGTTCAAACGAATGAATTGGAAAGAGACAAATTCTCTTTTTTTAAAACAACAGCATGTCCATTACCTCTCCTTTCATGGTCACTTTGCATTTCAAAGGATACAGAGCTTTCACAAGTTGTCACAACCCAGTTAACAGTCTAATCCGGACGACACCACCTCTGAGTCACACCGACAACCCCCCCGTGAGTCGACCGCCGAACGTCCAATGGCCGGACGGCAGGAAGTGATGGAACTAGCCGGGGAGGGGGGGATGTGAAGCCTGGTTTTATCTGGCCAGAAGAGTCACGCTGAGCGATTTACATCAATGAGGCGAGGAGATTAGCACAGGAGTGTGTGGGAGGGAGGTCTGGGTGTTAGGCGCTGGGGGGGGGGGGGGGTTGAAAGGACCTTAGAAAATGATACTGTAACTTAAAGTGGAAGATCATGATGTCAAGATTTTCTTCATATGAATATGTATGAATATATATTTATATGAATATTTAATATACATGAACCCTTTCACTACCACACTACGGAGGGTTACCCTTTCACTACCACACTACCGAATGTTAACCCTTTCACTACCAAACTACAAAAGGTTATCCCTTTCACAGTGATGGGCAAGCTACTTGGAAAATGTAGCAAGCTACACTACAAGTTACTCTCGATTAAATGTAGCTCAACTACAATGGAAGCTATCCCCAGAGAAATGTAGCAAGCTACACTACAAGAACATGGCAAAAATAGCTAGCTACATCGGCACTACGTTTTTTTTTTTTTTTTTTTTTTTTACTTCGTGACCAAGTTTCCACCAAACAAATAGGCAGGAAAAAAAAATTCTCAGTTTGATTGTTTATTATAAAACTGAAACAAGCCCTCGGTCTGGCTTTTTGTGTCATCCTTTTAACATGAACTTGTATTACACACTTCTTCAATATCTGAATTGTTTTACTTCATTTTACTAGTATTATGCTACCATGTATATACTACTACCAACTATGCTAATATATGTCTATACTACTACAGTATGTACTCAGAGTATAACACTCAAGCTTGACACTGACAAACAATACTACTTATCCTTGGCTGCTAGATATGTACCACTCCTACTGACTTGTTGTACACAATTTGTAAGTTGCTTTGAATGAAAGTGTCAGCTAAATGACCAAATGTATTTAAATATCACAAAACATTCCATGGCCCCAAAATCATGTGGGGACCCCCCCCTGGGGTCCTGTCCCACAGGTTGAGAACCACTGCTTTTCCCTCTTTTTTTCTTTTCTCCACCCCAATAATATTGTTCATTTTCTGCCTACAGTGAAACATCATGATAGCAGCTATCTTAGTTAAAGCTGTTGACAAAGTGTACTGACTTGTGTGCTGTTTGGGAACAGTTGATTTTCATCAGCTCACCTGAATGTGTCCTCAAGTTAGTGCTGGACGTGTTGAGAGAGCAGCATATGTTTTAGCCGTTTTTTCAGTCAAACTCATAAATGTGTCCCAGATAGGGCCATGGAGAGTCATTGTTGTTATTGACATCATCATCTTCATCAATGCCATCGAACCCCTCTGCCATTTCGCGCAGACTGGTTCATGTAATCCGTTAAATTGCATTCATTCAATACGTCTGTGTTTTGATTTTCACGTCCTGCTTTGCGGCTGGAGTCCCGCCCTATCCTGCCTCTGATTGGCCTACCCGTAATGTTTTGGCCTACCATACCCAATCGTGAGTCGTCACTCATATCTAAACAAACCAACCAATCATAGTGGGTTTTTTTACGGGGAGTTTTTTTTTCTCCTCGCAGATCTTCTAGTCTAGACTGTTTCTCCCGAAAGTAGCGTGTAACGTTTCTCGTCGCTACGTTACTACTTCGTTCTATAAATAGCTCCGCTACAGAGATCGCTACCCTGGTTAAAAAGTAGCGAGCTACCAGCACGCTACTGAGAATTGTAGTTAAGCTATGTAGCGTCACTACTTGTAGCTAGCTACTGCCCATCACTGCCCTTTCACTACCACACTACAGAAGGTTAACACTTTCACTACCACACTACAAAGGGTTAACCTTTCACTACCACACTACATAAGGTTAACACTTTCACTACCACACTACAAAGGGTTAACCTTTCACTACCAAAAGGTGAGTCGTCTGTAGTGTGGTAGTGAAAGGGGTAAAGACATACCGATAAGGTATGGGCATTGTGTCTTTCATTCCACAAATTGTACTGTAGGTACAGTGTGTGTGCCAGGGGCCGGGCAATATCACCCAATCTACCGTCTGTCGTCTCCCTGGTAACGCTTTATGTTTACATTTCTGAAGTTGTGAGACACGATTGATCTCTAAATTACTGATAAAAAGTAAGATTTTTGAAATATTTGAGAATGTCTACAGAAATGGATACTGAAAATGTATTGATATAATTTTCCAAACATACTGTATATATCAACATATACAGGATATATATATTGAAAAAAGTTATTCTAAATATCATTCTAAATAGCCTGCATTATGTGTATGTAGCCTGCAGTATGTGTGTATGTAGCCTGCAGTATGTGTGTATGTAGCCTGCAGTATGTGTGTATGTAGCCGGCAGTATGTGTGTATGTAGCCTGCAGTATGTGTGATGTAGAGCCTGCAGTATGTGTGTATGTAGCCTGCAGTATGTGTATATGTGGCCTGCGGTATGTATGTAGCCTGCAGTATGTGTGTATGTAGCCTGCAGTATGTGTGTATGTAGCCTGCAGTATGTGTGTATGTAGCCTGCAGTATGTGTGTATGTAGCCTGCAGTATGTGTGTATGTAGCCTGCAGTATGTGTGTATGTAGTCTGTAGTGTGTGTGTGTGTGTGTGTGTGTGTGTGTGTGTGTGTGTGTGTGTGTGTGTGTGTGTGTGTGTGTGTGTGTGTGTGTGTGTGTGTGTGTGTGTGTGTGTGTGTGCGTGCG
>NC_140167.1:69719687-69741062 GCF_963971535.1 Notolepis coatsorum | reverse complement strand
ACGATTATTATTGTAATTTTACTATTTATTGATTGCATGTTGATTGCACAATACGATAAGATAAGATATTCCTTTATTGATCCCCTCTGGGAAATGTGTGTGTCATAGCAGCATTGGGAGGGGGAAGAGGGAGGGGAGGTACAGGTGCAGGGTAATAGTAGAAAGACATACATATAGGCAATACAATTAGATATGAAAATACATACACAAGGTGCAGTATACAACACAAGGTATAACTGGCATGATATATGTCATTGTAATCAGTGCAGGTTAGTGGTCAGACATTCCTAATAGTTCTGCAGCCGTTAGTTCTCCAGATGCTGGCTGCAGTCTATGCCTACGGTTGTCAATCACCGTAATTATTATTATTATTATTATTATTATTATTATTATTATTATTATTATTATTATTATTATTATTATTATTATTATTATTATTATTATTATTATTATTATTATTATTATTATTATTATTATTATTATTATTATTATTATTATTACTATTATTACTATTTTCACTATTTATTATTTTCACTATTTATTATTTTCACTTCTTGTTTATTTGTTCACTCACCAGTTTGTTTGTTTGTTTGTTGTTCCACTCTAGTTTTCTTTTTGTTTTAATTATGTTGTTGTTATATGTATGCTTTGGCTATGTATGATGTATCTTATCATGCCAATAGAGCATTCTCATTTTAATTGAATTGAAGAGGCTCGGCTGTCAACCTATCCAAGGTTGAGCTAAATCAGAAAGACAGACAGTCTGCTAGTCAGTCAGTCAGTCAGTCAGTCAGTCAGTCAGTCAGTCAGTCAGTCAGTCAGTCAGTCAGTCAGTCAGTCAGTCAGTCAGTCAGTCAGTCAGTCAGTCAGTCAGTCAGTCAGTCAGTCAGTCAGTCAGTCAGTCAGTCTGCCCCTACTCACCCCTCCTCACACCTACTCACCCCTCCTCACCCCTCCTCACCCCTCCTCACCCCTCCTCACCCCTCCTCACCCCTCCTCACCCCTCCTCACCCCTCCTCACCCCTACTCACCCCTCCTCACCCCTCATTACCCTCCTCACCCCTCCTCACCCCTACTCACCCCTACTCACCCCTCCTCACCCCTCCTCACCCCTACTCACCCCTACTCACCCCTCCTCACACCTCCTCACCCCTACTCACCCCTCCTCACCCCTCATTACCCTCCTCACCCCTCCTCACCCCTCCTCACCCCTCCTCACCCCTACTCACCCCTCCTCACCCCTCATTACCCTCCTCACCCCTCCTCACCCCTACTCACCCCTCCTCACCCCTCCTCACCCCTCCTCACCCCTCCTCACCCCTACTCACCCCTCCTCACCCCTCATTACCCTCCTCACCCCTCCTCACCCCTACTCACCCCTCCTCACCCCTCCTCACCCCTACTCACCCCTCCTCACCCCTACTCACCCTTCCTCACCCCTCCTCACACCTCCTCACCCCTCTTCACCCCTCCTCACCCCTCCTCACACCTCCTCACCCCTACTCACCCCTCCTCACCCCTACTCACCCTTCCTCACCCCTCCTCACACATCCTCACCCCTCCTCACCCCTCCTCACCCCTCCTCACACCTCCTCACCCCTCCTCACCCCTCCTCACACCTCCTCACCCCTCATCACCCCTCCTCACACCTCCTCACCCCTCCTCACCCCTCCTCACCCCTCATCACCCCTCCTCACCCCTCCTCACCCCTCCTCACCCCTCCTCACCCATCATCACCCCTACTCACCCCTCATCACCCATCATCACCCCTCCTCACCCCTACTCACCCCTCCTCACCCCTCCTCACCCATCATCACCCCTACTCACCCCTCCTCACCCCTCCTCACCCCTCCTCACCCCTCCTCACCCCTCCTCACCCCTCCTCACCCCTCCTCACCCATCATCACCCCTCCTCACCCCTACTCACCCCTCCTCACCCCTCCTCACCCATCATCACCCCTCCTCACCCCTCCTCACCCCTCCTCACCCCTCCTCACCCCTCCTCACCCCTCCTCACCCCTCCTCGCCCATCCTCACCCCTCCTCACCCCTCATCACCCCTCCTCACCCCTCCTCACCCCTCCTCACCCCTCCTCACACGGCGATACCACGCAGCCCCCGTCTCTCTTCATGAAATGTTAAACTCTGGAGCAGCAGAACCACCACTTTGATCTCTCTGCTGTCTCAGCGGCTCACCGTAACTGCCCCTTCATTTGTGTGTCCAGCGGACCCTGATGTCCGGCGCTGATAGGGAAGCTCAAAGCTCAGCTGTGTAAAAACAAGTGGCCTACTCATTATGCTCTGTTGCCCTACACACAGTTAGTCAGTAGCACCCCCTCCCCTCCTGATGCCCACTCAGGCAGCAGGATCCTGAGCCCGAGGGGGCCTGGTAGGAAGAAGCCCCCGGTATTCACACTGGGGAAAAGGAAGAAAGGTTTCCGAGGCCCTTAATTAGCAGCCTGGGCTGGATATCGCTGGAACTTGGAGCTGATCTCTAGACCAGAAATCCTTCCCCCTCCGGAGAGTTCTGCTTGGCGTACTTATAATGAAGGGTCTCTCTCTCTCTCTCTCTCTCTCTCTCTCTCTCTCTCTCTCTCTCTCTCTCTCTCTCTCCCTCAACAAGCATCCAGCCAGCATAAAAACCAATTCTAAACTTGGCCCCAAAGCTTGGATTCTTGCTCATAAACACGGACACAGGGAACACCACAAAGAAACACACATCTGCTTAATACCACGCTCAAAGACTCACCGGGCGATGTGTGATGACACATACAAGAGTCTGGTGAGATGATGAGGAAAAACAAAGAGCATGTGTGCTGATGCATGCCAGCGTTCACTTTGCATTGAAACAATGGCTGCATTGTCGGCTCACATCTGTTTGCTAACACAGGTTATGCAGTTGTAGGGAAGGGAAAACATGCATGAAATGACAGGGGGTTGGGGGGGGGGGGGGTGCTTGTTTACACTTAGTTATGCCATTGATCAGGTTACATTAGGTAGAACTGACACTGACCACAGTGTGACTCAACTCGGTGTCACTCAAATGCGCTTGTCGAGAACACGTGGGCGATCAATTTTCATAAACTTTTGAAGTTAGGAACCCAAACCTCTCTCTCTCTCTCTCTCTCTCTCTCTCTCTCTCTCTCTCTCTCTCTCTCTCTCTCTCTCTCTCTCTCTCTCTCTCTCTCTCTCTCTCTCTCTCTCTCTCTCTCTCTCTCTCTCTCTCTCTCTCTCTCAATTAGCTGAACAAATTCAATGCATTTTCATAATAAAAACAACACCAAACCAAGAAGAATGCACACAGATTGTGACTGTATGACGAACAGGCAGGGCCGCCTGGGAGAAATGCAAGGCCCTGCGCGAGATTTAAACGCGAAAGTCTTTCTCTGGTCTGCATCCCCTTAACAATTGTATGTATTGAGCTGTACTGTACTGTACCCATTCTGCAATCTGTTAATACACTTTTCAATCAATCAATCAATCAGTGTTATCGCTTTGTAACACTGTACACATTTCTCCACAACAAGTGTAGTAATGTACAAGTGGCAGTAATGCAGAAAATCCAGCAAGGGAAGAAGCAGTGTAGAAAACAGGTGGAGTTTTTGCCTAGCAATGGGAATGCTTTGGCTGTACTGTGTAGATAGAAGTACACACTCTAGTGTTGATGTCTTTGTTTACAAGGCTTCAGGTATGGTTGCTCTGCTACAAACACAGTAGAGCAGCTGTGTGCACATCCAACCTGTTTTAGGCCAGGTGCAGGATAAAACTAAATGTGACTGAAGGAAAAATGGCAACCGACACAATTGACAACTATAAGCAATGCAATGCTCAGAGAGAGAGAGAGAGAGAGAGAGAGTCTGTGATGATCCAGACAGAGAGAGTCTGTGGTCCAGAGAGAGAGAGATGAGTCTGTGGTCCAGACATAGAGAGAGAGAGAGAGAGAGAGAGAGAGAGAGAGAGAGAGAGAGAGAGAGAGAGAGAGAGAGAGAGAGAGAGAGAGAGAGAGAGAGAGAGATGGGTCTGTGGTCCAGACAGAGAGAGAGAGAGAGAGAGATAAGCAAGACAGCTAAGATGAGCCCCTAAAGGATATTCAAAACAGAAGGAAAAGATAACTTCACAAAGGCAACATGAATATACATAGATCCAAAAGGACAAAGATCAACACTTAAATCCAAAGAGAAGAGGGTCTATACCAGAGAAAACAAAGTAGCAAGGAGCCAACGGCCGACATCAGCTAAATAGGCTAACTGCAAATAGAGTGGCCAGGTACTGACGCTAGCTCGACAGAACGTTAGCTACGACAGCTAGCCGGCCTGCTTGGCTCAATATAACGTTAGCTACGACAGCTAGCCGGCCCGCTTGGCTCAATATAACGTTAGCTACGATAGCTAGCCGGCCCGCTGGTCCAACAGAACATCAGCTACGATAGCTAGCCGGCCCGCTGGCTCCACATAACGTTAGCCAACATAACGTTAGACACGATAGCTAGCCGGCCCGAGACAGAGAGAGAGAGAGAAATATATCTCCACGGCGGGAATAGAATAGAGTGCATTAAAAACTCACCAAACGTCCAAGAGGATGGAGACAACCGCGTGGAGTTGACGAAGTTCATCTGCCAAACGACCGTCCTCTTCATCTTGGCATAACAATGCTGCACGCGCTCTCTCTAGGTTAGCTAACGCTAGTTAGCCTTTAGCTAAGCTACTAGCCGACATGGCTATCCCGACTGAACCACGCGTTAGAACTCGATATTATAACGTAGCTAAAGCTAACTAGCTGTCCCTGCCTTTAGCTAAGCCGACATGGCTAGCCTGACTGAACTTTCTAACATGCAACAACTTTCATCTTCAGTCCATCTGCCGAACGGCCGTCCTCTTCGTCTTGGCTGGCATAACCTCCAATGCTGCACGCGCGAAATAGTCAGACGCAGCTGACGCACGCCGGCCGACTGTACACATGTAACCCCTCCCTTCGTTGAAACCAATAGTATGTCTGCTGCAGAGCCCCAGAGCTCCAATAGTGTATCTGCAGAGCCGCAGAGCCAGGAACAAGTCAGACACATTCTACAAACGTGTCTAATGTGAAATATATAAGGATATAAGCAAAACTAGATTTTATGTCTGTGATGAAAAAGGGCGTCGCGCGAAGGGGGGCCTCGATTTTTTTTTTAATAATAAAAAAAATTATAAAAAAATTATAAGTCAATTTTTTTTTTTTTTTTATTTAAATATTTTTTTTTGTGCGAGGCCCCCCTTCCCGCGAGGCCCTGTGCGACCGCACTGCTCGCACACCCCCTGAGGCGGCCCTGCGAACAGGTCAGGAGATAAGTTCATTTGAATATGGAAAGTTTGACCTGGCGGTGCTAGAGGGACGATTATGAAGTCACCAAAAACAATAGAGTTACTCTTCTTGGTGTCATGAATGTGCACAGCAAATCGTATGGCAATCCGACTACTTTTTGACATGTCTTGTTCTCAGTTTGGCCTGATGGGATCAGGTCACGGGATCACCGACCTCTAGTGGTCATGAATGTTCACAACAAATGTTATGACTGAATGACAGGATGCTCATTCAGGGTCGGGATGCACTACTAGTGGTCATGAATGTGCACAGCAAATTGCATGGCAATCCTCCAATTGAGATATCCTCTTCACGTATTATGCTACGTTGACACTGCACTCACATGTGACTCAGATCTGACTCTTTCATGAAGTGTGAACAGCACAAATCACATTGAATCTGATCTTTTCAATTCTGAGTTGGGCCACTTTCATATGTGGTCTTAAATCTGATACAGGTCTTATTATTTGCAATGCGAGCTCCGCCTGAACAGTCATATCAGAATTGATTTTACTTTTACGTCACTCTAGATTGACATTTATCATAATTCTGCGCTGGCAGGAATCATTCTGAGAATACAAACATGGAAGACCGCTGTGATGGAGGTGGTTAGTGGAGGGACATTGAGGCGTTTACATTATACGTATTTGGGGTAGGGATGTCCGATATTATCGGCCGATATTGGCATTCAAATGTGATATCGGAAATTATCTGTATCGGTTTAAAAAAAATTAAAATCTTTATTTTTCATTTATTTAACCTTAATTTACCCAGGCAAGCAAGTAAGAACAGATTCTGATTTTTATTGTCAAATGTATGCATAATGTTGTGTTAATTCCACAACAAGAGATATGTAATGTTAATTACCTGAAATTATTCCGTTTTTTGGGGGGGGGGGGAACCCTGCATATATCGGTATCGGAAATGAAGACTTGGACAATATCGGTATATCGGTAAAAAAGCCAATATCGAGCACCCCTAATTTGGGGTGATACTTCTGTACAAGCAAAACTTGAGGGGATGTATAGTATCATAACCAGTTTGTGTTTGAAAACAAATTGAAAGAAGAAATGGCTCTACTTCACCTCCTCCTCACCCCCATTATCATCTGCTCATGGATTAGCCTCCACTGCACATCAACGTGTTAAGCCATGAACTGTGACTTCAGTGTCCTCCATGTTTACATCCATCTTTGTTATTGTTCATCTGTACATGCGGGTCAGTTCAGGAGCGTGACCATTTTACCCTGAAACAAATCTTGGCCACATTAAAAAAATATATATACACTGTATATGTGAACAGCCAAACCAAAAGGAATCTGATCTGAGCACTGATCAGAATTGAGCACTAAGGCTTGCAGTTTGAATGTAGCCTTACGTGGCTGCCTGGTAGGCTTTGCACATGTATTTAATTTTTTCTCTCTCTCCCATCTCCCCAATTTAGTCGTTATGCCAATTCCCACTTGGCCTTTGTGTTACACTACTGTTAGTCTGGGGAGGGTGTAGATGACCACATGCCTCCTCTGTTAGTCTGGGGAGGGTGTAGACGACCACATGTCTCCTTTGTTGGTCTGGGGAGGGTGTAGACGACCACATGCCTCCTCTGTTGGTCTGGGGAGGGTGTAGACGACCACATGCCTCCTCTGTTAGTCTGGGGAGGGTGTAGACGACCACATGCCTCCTCTGTTAGTCTGGGGAGGATGTAGACGACCACATGCCTCCTCTGTTGGTCTGGGGAGGGTGTAGACGACGACATGTCTCCTCTGTTGGTCTGGGGAGGGTGTAGACGACCACATGTCTCCTCTGTTGGTCTGGGGAGGGTGTAGACGACCACATGCCTCCTCTGTTGGTCTGGGGAGGGTGTAGACGGCCACATGTCTCCTCTGTTAGTCTGGGGAGGGTGTAGACGACCACATGTCTTCTCTGTCGGTCTGGGGAGGGTGTAGACGACCACATGTCTCCTCTGTTAGTCTGGGGAGGGTGTAGATGACCACATGCCTCCTCTGTTAGTCTGGGGAGGGTGTAGACGACCACATGTCTCCTCTGTTCGTCTGGGGAGGGTGTAGATGACCACATGCCTCCTCTGTTAGTCTGGGGAGGGTGTAGACGACCACATGTCTCCTCTGTTAGTCTGGGGAGGGTGTAGACGACCACATGCCTCCTCTGTTAGTCTGGGGAGGGTGTAGACGACCACATGTCTCCTCTGTTGGTCTGGGGAGGGTGTAGACAACCACATGTCTCCTCTGTTGGTCTGGGGAGGGTGTAGATGACCACATGCCTCCTCTGTTAGTCTGGGGAGGGTGTAGACGACCACATGCCTCCTCTGTTAGTCTGGGGAGGGTGTAGACGACCACATGTCTCCTCTGTTGGTCTGGGGAGGGTGTAGACGACCACATGTCTCCTCTTTCGGTCTGGGGAGGGTGTAGACGACCACATGTCTCCTCTTTCGGTCTGGGGAGGGTGTAGACGACCACATGCCTCCTCTGTTGGTCTGGGGAGGGTGTAGACGACCACATGTCTCCTCTGTTGGTCTGGGGAGGGTGTAGACGACCACATGCCTCCTCTGTTGGTCTGGGGAGGGTGTAGACGACCACATGTCTCCTCTGTTGGTCTGGGGAGGGTGTAGACGACCACATGTCTCCTCTGTTAGTCTGGGGAGGGTGTAGACGACCACATGCCTCCTCTGTTAGTCTGGGGAGGGTGTAGATGACCACATGCCTCCTCTGTTGGTCTGGGGAGGGTGTAGACGACCACATGTCTCCTCTGTTGGTCTGGGGAGGGTGTAGACGACGACATGCCTCCTCTGTTAGTCTGGGGAGGGTGTAGACGACCACATGCCTCCTCTGTTAGTCTGGGGAGGGTGTAGACGACCACATGCCTCCTCTGTTAGTCTGGGGAGGGTGTAGACGACCACATGCCTCCTCTGTTGGTCTGGGGAGGGTGTAGACGACCACATGTCTCCTCTGTTGGTCTGGGGAGGGTGTAGACGACCCCATGTCTCCTCTGTTAGTCTGGGGAGGGTGTAGACGACCACATATCTTCTCTGTCGGTCTGGGGAGGGTGTAGACGACCACATGCCTCCTCTGTTAGTCTGGGGAGGGTGTAGACGACCACATGCCTCCTCTGTTAGTCTGGGGAGGGTGTAGACGACAACATGCCCCCTCTGTTAGTCTGGGGAGGGTGTAGACGACCACATGTCTCCTCTGTTGGTCTGGGGAGGGTGTAGACGACCACATGTCTTCTCTGTCGGTCTGGGGAGGGTGTAGACGACCACATGCCTCCTCTGTTAGTCTGGGGAGGGTGTAGACGACCACATGTCTCCTTTGTTGGTCTGGGGAGGGTGTAGACGACCACATGTCTCCTCTGTTGGTCTGGGGAGGGTGTAGACCACCACATGTCTCCTCTGTTGGTCTGGGGAGGGTGTAGACGACCACATGCCTCCTCTGTTAGTCTGGGGAGGGTGTAGACGACCACATGCCTCCTCTGTTGGTCTGGGGAGGGTGTAGACGACCACATGTCTCCTCTGTTGGTCTGGGGAGGGTGTAGACGACCACAGGTCTCCTCTGTTGGTCTGGGGAGGGTGTAGACGACCACATGCCTCCTCTGTCGGTCTGGGGAGGGTGTAGACGACCACATGCCTCCTCTGTCGGTCTGGGGAGGGTGTAGACGACCACATGCCCCCTCTGTTGGTCTGGGGAGGGTGTAGACGACCACATGCTTCCTCTGTTGGTCTGGGGAGGGTGTAGACGACCACATGTCTCCGATGTTGGTCTGGGGAGGGTGTAGACGACCACATGCCTCCTCTGTTGGTCTGGGGAGGGTGTAGATGACCACATGTCTCCGATGTTGGTCTGGGGAGGGTGTAGACGACCACATGTCTCCTCTGTTGGTCTGGGGAGGGTGTAGACGACCACATGTCTCCGCTGTAGGCCTGGGGAGGGCTCCGGGCTGCATTTTTGGCGATCATCCAATACATTGTTGGAAAGTTTAATTTCCCGCCTTTCAATCGTCACCACACTCAACCTATTACGTGATTCCATTCTCGAGTTACAAGACGAAAAATCCGGCAAGCGTCATTTGACAAGCCGTTCTGACGAGTGACCACGTCCAGTCACTGCTGATGGTGAAAATGATTGACCATCATTGTAGCCAAGGAGGTTAGGTGGGGGAATGTGACACAAGAAGACAAAGAAGCCCATTGTTTTGTCAAGAGCCTCTGAATGAATGGGAGCGGATGGCCATTTTGGATAATCATGTCGAATTTTTACTGGTACACACATTACAAAAACCTTTGTAAAACATAAATTTTCCGTGGGATCATTATAAACTTTGGACTTGTACTACATAATAGCTCAGGCTATGGAACCATTATGTTTTCCAGCTCCTACCTCTCAGCTGGAACTTAAAAACAGGCATCTGGCAACCAGTAAAAAAAAAACATTTACTTCAGTGTGTTCAAACCTCTGTTACTCTTATTTCATTAGCACTAAAAGTGATTTTTCTTTATTGTGAGAGACCAGGGCCCTCATTTATCAATTTTTCTTAGAAAGTATTCTATTTTCATACATAAGCACAGAATTTAGAATGTGTGCACGCACAAAAAAAACAGGATTTATCAACCGTGCGTACACAGGTCCTACGCTCCTCCGTGTTGATAAATACCTCTTTGTTCTACCGTCAATGCTCGTGCATGATTATCCATATATGGTCATGAAACACCCCCCATGGGATGTGAAATAATGGACTGACCCGATCGGAACTCTGAGAAACTTCACGGGAGATTGTTCACTGAGGCGCTGTCGAACCAAGAAGACACAACTGGTGTTATGGGATAAATAAAAGGCTGAATTGTAGACGGTGATGTCAGATATCAACGGCTTCCTAAGACCATTGCTGCAATTCTGCCTGGACAGCTCAAAATACTAATAAAGACCGTTCGTTGACCACTGTTTGGCGTTGGTGGTTTGATTGATTGATTGAAAAGTTTATTAACAGATTGCAGAATGGGTACAGTACAGTACAGCTCAATACATACAATTGTTAATTTAAGGGGATGCAGACCAGACCAAGACTTTCGTCTTGTTTACATCAGGGTCCCCCATTTTCAATTCATCATGTGTCATTATAACCGTGCTGTAATATGAATGCCTTTATTAGTTGTGTTCGATTGGCTATAATATGATTTTTAGAGGCATCTATTTTGAATGAATGAATGAATGAAAACTTTATTTAACAGATTGCAGAATGGGTACAATACAGTACGGCTCAATACACACAATTGTTAAGGGGATACAGACCAGAGAAAGACGTTTGTCTTGTTTACATCAGGGTCCCCCCCTGTTGTTGTCGGTATTAGCCTAATACCGACAACAAAATAGATGCCTCTAAAAATCATATACTATTAGGTAGCCTATATGAATTACATATAATAGCAGCCATAGCCTACATTATGCAACAGTAACTTGCGCATACCAGTGTATACCTTATATCATATCATATTCATATTCATATAATAGTTTACTCTATCAGCATACCAGCATGTAATACGTTCTGAGTGTGTATCTACCTCAACTCCTTATTATTTTGCGCATAGATTGCAGAAATACGGGAATGTTTTGATTTATATTAAAAGGTTTTGACATTGTAAAACTAAATACGTGGAATTCTGTAAGCATAATTCAAGTCATATCACCCACACGATATATGCTCTGTGTCCAGAGCATGTATGCTTTTCATTCATTTAAGACACATTATTGCAAGGGTTTTGTAATACACATACACCCTCTGTTCTCGTAGCAATGCGTTTTTTATTCTTTCTTATTCAGTAGGAAGGGGGAAGAACACTATATCGTGGGTGTTCATATGACTTGTATTCTGCTTACAGCTTCGAAATTCCACTTGTTTCGTTTAACGTAAAGCCTTTTAAATATAATCAAAACATTCCCGTGATTCTGCGGTCTGTGCGCAAAATAATAACGAGTTGAGCTACACGGAGCGCAGTCAGTCAGTACACCCCGTATATTCCGATAACGCTATATAAACCATGCTGCATTCATTCGGAGATAAAGACCTATTATTCCAAATGCTATTTATAGGGTTTTGACCATAATTACACTACTGTTGCTATTTTACAATGAACTATAATGAATTACGGTTCATACAGAACACGCCAGTGTTGAAACTAATGCACAGAAGCTTATTTCCTTGTTGTAATAATATATTCTACCAACGGGCGCCAGCTACGCATGCTCTGGGCTGTGCGTAGACATACGCACAAAGTCAAGTTCACGTTCAAATTGATAAATCCCACACTTTGCTTAGAAATGGTCGTACGCACGGGTTAAGCACATATCTGTGCGTACGCAACGTTGATGAATGAGGGCCCAGATGCTTGTGCTATAAGTATAAAGAATAATACATTGCAAATTACTTTGGGTATGCAATCAGCAAAAAAAAAATTATAACTAGCCCCATTTTTGCTGGATCCTTTTCAAATAATATCAGATATTTTTGGTGATTCTTCAACATTTTGGAAAATCCAGTGGCTTTGTCTGAACTTCCTCAACACATTTCTCTTGACACTCTGCCATTGGTCAGATTGGCATGTCTTTATTCTTAAAGCCATCATTGGTAGACTCCCGGGTTATTTATGCAGTCTGCTCAGACTTGAGCTCACAGTGCTACAGCCTTCAGCCTTCAGTCAAGTCCTCATCTTGCTCTCTCTTCGTGTTCCCCTGTGCTGCCTCAGAGTTACTATGACATCAGTGTCGAAAACCAGTTGCATCAACAAGCAAAACTCTAGGCACTTACTTGTTTGTCTCTCTGACTTACTGATTACTTACTGTAATCACTTAGGGCTGAGGCCTGTCTTAGCAGGCGGAATCTGACCTCGCCCATATGTATGTTTGAATTTGTAACATGTGAGCGAGCGTTACATATGAAACGTACGGAAATATGAAACGAATGTATGGAAACGGGTCTCTATTGGAAGAAATATCTCAAATGAATCTACCGTAATGTACTGCATTTTATATAGAGTTTTTATGCAATGCGCTTTACAACTTATGCCTCAAATTCACCCATTCACTCACACATTCACACACCGACGGCGGAGGCGACCATGCAAGGTGCCAACCTGCTCATCAGGAGCAATTAAGTGTCTTGCTCAAGGGCAGTTCGACACGCTGCCGGGAGGAGCGGGAATCGAACCGGGAACCTTCCGATTCTAATTTATTATAATTATAATAAATGAATAAATAAATACATATGTAAAATCGTGTCACACAGAATTGTTTATTATTTCGCTCACCCGTTACATATTCATTCACACGTAATTTTCACCAGAAAATATAAAAAGATCACAAGCTGTCAACTTGTTTCTTTTAATTTAATTAATGGGAGCAATGGAAAGAGCCGATTCGTGCAATGTTGTGTCACCTTGTGTTAGTAGGAGTGGTGTGAACTCAGTGCATACGATCCACTCAAGACAGACCGGATTCTACTTAGCTCCAAGTAGAAAAGTACCTCTCACTGACTGACATGAGAAAAAATTAAGTTGTACAGTTTAGTATTAAATAACTGAGAGGGATTTCACACTTTCCGGTGCGAGGCTACAGTTGACTAAAATGGAGACTAAAAATAGGCATGGAAAGTCAATGCAGTAACAGAAATGAAAATACAAGCTGATGTGTGTGGAGGATAGAATATCTGATACTAAACGGAAATTATCATTTCTTTAATTCCAATCAAATATATTTTGATTGTTCTTCCGTTTATTAAAATCATCTGGAACTATTTCTGTTAGTGTTTTAATCTTTTTTAGTTGTTTTGTAAAAAGAAAGAAGAGACTAGAGATAACCCTAACCATAACTACTGGAGATAACCATAACGTTAGGTTATGACTATAACCAAGTTCTGTTAGTTAGGGGCGATGCTTGGCTTCGCCTTCTGCACTATCTCGCGTACGTGCACGCGTACTGAATAAACCACAAATGTACCTCTAATACCAGTATTAGTCTGACCACACCCCTCATCAGCTTACCTTCATAAGCAGGTGTGTGGTCACCTGCTCTCCTCCTTCCCAAGCTTTCACCACAAGGTGAGGTCAAGGGCTGCAGCGGCCGTCCGAAGCCAAGCATCGCCCCTAACTAACAGAACTTGGTTATAGTCATAACCTAACGTTCTGTATCGTTAGTGGCTTAGCTTGGCTTCGCCTTCTGCACAAGGGAGGCCAAGCGGAGCCACTTGGCTGACAAATACACCCCGCTGACAGCCCCCCAAAACCATCAGAACAGGGAGGGCCGAGCCCCCCCGACCCCCCCTAATGGAGGGTATCCCCCCTATTAGAGGCTTCACGGGAAGGCGACGGACCCGACCGTGCGAAGAGCTCTCAAGCAACTTAACGCACAGGGTGAGCAGACCGTGGCTTGACCCACGACTACACACACGCACAACCCGCATGCCACCCGGGAACGAACGGAGGAACAACCTCGTTACTGCCCCCAGAATCACGGGGTCAAGGGCAAACCCAACCCCGTGGCAAGGCCGTAGCAGCGGAGCACGAAGGAAGACCCAGACCCACCAAAAGGACTGGACTCCCTGGAATGGGGGCCCGGAGAAGTCCATGATGCCAGCATCAAGACCCCACCAGGTGGGCACGTAGTGCCCCGCCCCCCACATCGCCAGCGTATTCGGACAAAGGCCCCTCAGTTACTGCACCTGGTATTCCCAGGCGGAACCAACCAGGCCAGTAAGCCGAGCGGGCCCCGTCCCCCCAATAGTACACCGCCTGGCACACTGACCCTGCAAAATAGGCAGTCAGCATGGCCGTAAGCACACAAAAAAGGTTAACCAACGGAAGCAGGCAGCGCACCGGGGAAAAACCAGGCAACAGGCTGTTAACCCTAGCCTGGAGACTGCGGACGAGACAGGCGCCAGAGGGGACAGCTGAACACAGCCGCCCCGGCGGAAGGAGCGTAAGCTGGCGGTGTTGCATGACCAAGCCTCCATTTAACAACCCCCACCCAGAGGGGTCGAGGCAGAGAAGGCTGACACGATTGGCAGACGTCATGAACGTGCAGGGGCACCCTCAACCGGTGAACCCGGGAGTTGACACTGCTCCAACACACCAGGGAATCAACCACCTCGGTGTTACCCAATGCGGTGGTTGTTCCTATAACCCCTCAAGAAAAAACTCCAAAACACACCTGCGGGTATACACCGGCTATACCGCAGTACAAGTGTTTCAGTTTCCAAAAAGGGTTAACCCAGGCCTACGGGTCGCAAACATCACTTCGGACCGGGCCTGGCGGTACGGGAAGCACAGGGTCACCAGAGGAGGTCAAAAAACCACCCCCACAGGCCCCTCTTCGCCATGCGTGAGAGAGGAGCGAAAAACA
Source organism: Notolepis coatsorum (assembly GCF_963971535.1). Lineage (NCBI taxonomy): Eukaryota > Metazoa > Chordata > Actinopteri > Aulopiformes > Paralepididae > Notolepis > Notolepis coatsorum. The sequence continues at coordinate 69,726,326 of NC_140167.1, read as the reverse complement.
ATGGAGAACCAGCCCCTAAGCACACCGTACCTGGTATTCCCCGGCGGTCTCCCAACCAAGTACTAACCAGGACCAACCTGTGTAGCGGCCGAGATCCGACGAGATCGAGCGCGTACAGAATGGCATGGCTGTAAGCCATGACGACAGTGCTGAGTAAAACCATACCCAACCAGGGTCTCCATAGCGCTTAACCCTGTGACACCCAGACCGACCTGGCATTTTTCCCCCTGAAAAAAGCCCAAGTCCCTCAGGGTACCAGAACAGCAGATCTGCATCCCCGGCGGACAACGGGTTCAACTGATCTGGACCAGCGTGACCAGAACCAGTCCCGTGCCCTAACCACGCCGACATGCCCCAGGAAAAGGGCAGATATGCGTGTTGATCTTAACATGAAAAGAAGGCGCCACCCAGACGTCGGGACGAACCGCGCCTGGTGGCCCACCCCAAGGGCGTGAGACCCCACTACATATGTTCAGATCCATCCCGTCATCATCCCCCAGACATGAACGAGGATCCGTCGACAACCCACCCAGGTCATGGGATGTGGTCGCCGGAAGAGGAAAAACCCCCATCTCAGTTGCTTTATAAAAACGCTGTTTCAACCACAAGCAACTAAGGCGTGCCAGTCAATCGCCTGTTTACAGCGAGCTAGCACTATACGTGCGTCGGGACACACCCCCATCAATGAACAGGCTATTTAGACCTGCCATTGAATCCCCAAGGCGCCCAGGGGAACGACAAGAGGGGTGTGACACTCCCTAACTCCAACACTTCTGGAATAGAAAGAAGGAAGCATCAACAGTATGTATCCCAGTCTACACAGCCGGGGTAAAAAATGTACACATTTTTACATCCCACCACCCTCCCATAGGAAAGAGACGGGGATCCCCAGAGAGACTTCCCACGCGAGCTGTACAGATTGAAAAGAATATATTGCACCTTGAGCCATGTAAAAAACTGGTTTTAGGGCCTCCGGGGAAGAGGCACCGAACCCATACACACTCAATAAACGAATTGAATCGAATATACATACAATAGAAAAGGACCCTTCTAGAGGGTCCACTCACTTTGACAATCTGAGGAGGAAGGCTCTGTACTCTGATGGAGGCTTCCTCACATGGATCACATGGAAGAAGGAGTCCGAACTCACAGAAGGCCTGAGTAGGCGCTTGGTGAGGAGGAGCCCTGACCACCCCCCCTGAAAACAGATCCATCACATGGACCTGAACAGCACACGGAAGTCCTACCAACAGAGACGCGCACGGTGACGTACTCTATGGCGGGGGAATTCCTGCGGTGCACACGCCCAATATACCAGGCCGTGGGACCAGGCACTCCCTCCCCCCCCCCCCCCCCCCCCCCCCGTAACGTGCCGAACCGCCACGTGACGGGAACCTTGAAGGACAGGGGGTGTACCCCTGACCGACAGAACAATGGGGAGAGGAAAGGTTACCAGTTCACCCCTTTACGACCCCACACCCATGATACGACGTAACGACAAAAAGAGAATATGACACAGTCATAGTCAGCTCTATGAAGCGTTTCACAGCTCCACACAGCGCACGAGCTAACCTGCTATCTGATTTTTACTAAGGAAAAACACAGAATAGAGAGGGCTCTAAGAACCCCGGTCCAACATACACATGTGCTTCTGTGGCCAGTACAACCCAGTTGTAGGTCACATGACACACACAACCCATCATCATCACAATGAGAGAATACATCATTCTTGATTAGTATCGACCACAGGCCTTGCTAAGCACACGACAGCAACCAAACCAATTTCCCTTTAGGAAATAAGTTTCTCCAGCAGATTTAGCACAACCTCAGCAATCAAGCTGAGAGTTACATCGTATCCCTACCACACAAAAGACACAATTAATGCACAACATGTCTGATAGGAGGTGATAAAGTCCCCAGGGAACCGGGGGGGGAAAAACACAATCCTCCTATTTCACCCTCAATACGGCCAGTTAAAACAGGAAAACCTGTTAATGTGTGAACTCACTGTTCATTGTCATTACAGTCTGAGAAAGAACATTCTTTTACTCACTCGTCACCAAGCATAGCTTCATAGGTTAGTTGCCTTAGTAGTGAGTACACGGTACACATAAACACCATGATGTTTCTCACACAACAACCAGATCAATACATCACGACCTGCACGGAGAAGCTACTGCCAGTGACAAAAACAGCTCACACACAACCCGCAACGTATCTCAAATGCATTGCAACAACACACGTTTTGGGAAAAAACACCGTCATTCACAATACATTTAGCAAGGTAAAACCAGAAGACGTGTTATGAGGGTCTGGCCAACCCCGTACCTGCCCGGAACGCAGATCAGCGAAGTGCAGTCACAAGCGTCCCGTGTTGTTCGATCCGGGCAGCGTCGCCGCTCCACCAGTCGCTACAGTCCTCTTTGTTGACGCAATCCCCGTCTAGGCTCGGGCAGGGTTGACGAACATCCCCTGTCAAGGATGACGTCGTGGTCAAAAGTGTAAAACATGTTAAAAATCAAAGCACGTTCAACAGAATAGCATCAAGCTAACGGCTGCTCCAGCCGTTCGGGTGCTATCGCTTCCGCCGATCTACGACGCACGCGATCAGGAGCGAGCTCCCGGCGGCGCGCGAGAAGCCAAGCCACCCCGCGCCAGGCCACCGACCGGCTAACCGTAAGCTATGAACATGTAAACAATGACATAACACTCACCCAGACAGGCCGCCGTTCTGAACCCTCCTCACTTTTTAAGAGAAAAGGAAAAACAAGACGTCAACACCGCTTCACAACGGTGATAATAACACGTCCGGCGGAATCAGCACAGTACCAACTGGCCTGTATAGCTGACTTTGAACATGAATCTGCCGCTATCGCACATTACATGCACATATCCCCTCGTGAAGGAATACTCTCATTTGGATATGAAAGATGGGGTCTTAACACGGTGACAGAGAGAATCCACTCGTCCAGAACACACAGGGATCACCAGTGTCAATGGTCGCGGCCCACTAGTTAAAACTATAATGGTCGCCAGACCAAGGCCTTCTGTCGCCTAGACGGCTAAACAAAGGACCCTAGCCTGGGGCCGGTTTCCATAAACTTCGTCTAGTAGCCCCCATAGCACTAACAGACAAGTGGAGCCCGCCAGCAAACACTACTCACCCAACCTGGAACGCACCGCTCCTCACAACAGCGGCATGTCCGACAGTTCAGCTGTGGCTTGACAGGTTTCACCCCAACAAACACAGCAAGGAACTGCAGTTGAGAAGCATGCAGCGGCGTGCTCCCAATACGAAAACCGGTGGAGGGTTTGTAGAATGATCATCATCTTCTAGACACTCCAGTACGAAGACAATATCGCCGTATTTTCTCGAAAATAGTGAGAGAGAAAATAAAGATATGATGTCAACGTATCCTTGTTTCCCAAGCTGTTCCTAATCCAATTTCTTCCATCATGGTGTCAAGTGTGGGGATCTACCGAGGCACCTCTTCCTTGTGGTGAAAGCGAGAAGGAGGAGAGCAGGTGACCACACACCTGCTTATGAAGGTAAGCTGATGAGGGGTGTGGTCAGACTAATACTGGTATTAGAGGTACATTTGTGGTTTATTCAGTACGCGTGCACGTACGCGAGATAGTGCAGAAGGCGAAGCCAAGCTAAGCCACTAACGATACAGAACTACTGAAGTTAACTATAACTACTGGAGATAACCATAACTACTGGAGATAACCAGAACTACTGAAGTTAACTATAACTACTGAGATAACTATAACTACTGGAGATAACCATAACTACTGGAGATAACCATAACTATAACTACATGAACCATAACTACTGGAGATAACCATAACTACTGAACATAACCATAACTACTGGAGATAATAATAATAATTTTATTTGTATAGCACTTTTCATACAGAGGTTGCAGTTCAAAGTGCTTCACAACAGTAAAAAAAAATACAGGCATGAGCGAGCATAGCAAGGTATGGTAAATCACAGTGTTTCACATTAGGATCTAGCATCCTAATAGGCTGTTTACAGTTTCATTCAGTAATACAAATAATAAAATAGTTTAAAATGATTAAGTTTAAAAATAGTCTAAACATTTTAAAATAGAATGGACATACAACAACAGTAAAAAAATACAGGCATAAGCGAGCATACAAATTAAAAATGTAAATAGCAAGGTTACAGTAAAAAGTGTGATAAGATTGTTCAATCCGATGAAAATGGCCCAGTTAGGAGAATCAACCTTGGCTAGGCGGTGATGTTCACGATGTACCTAACTGGAATGTTAAACAACTTTGAAAAGATTTAGGTCAAAAGTCATCTTCTCCTCACAACAGAGCATCACTCTAACATCATAGAACCGACATATGAATTTCATTGGAAGTGTATGAAAGTAGGTAGGGTAAGAATATAGCAAGGTATGCTAGCATCCCAATAGGCTCTCTGTTTACAGTTTGATTCAGTAATACAAATAATAAAAATTGTTTAAAATGATTCAGTTTAAAAATAGTCATCAGTAAGAAGTAAAAAGTGTGATAACCGACACATGAATTTGATAGGCAGTGTATAAAAGTAGGCAGGGTAAGAATAGTGCAGGTAAGTACAATTTGTGTCTACTCTAACTACTGGAGATAACCATAACTACTGGAGATAACCATAACTACTGAACATAACCATAACTACTGGAGATAACCATAACTACTGGAGATAATAATAACTACTGAACATAACCATAACTACTGGAGATAACCATAACTACTGGAGATAACCATAACTACTGGAGATAACCATGAGATAACCATAACTACTGGGGATAACCATAACTACTGGAGATAACCATAACTACTGGAGATAACCATAATTACTGGAGATAACCATAACTACTGGAGATAACCATAACTACTGGAGATAACCATAACTACTGAACATAACCATAACTACTGGAGATAACCATAACTACTGAACATAACCATAACTACTGGAGATAACCATAACTACTGGAGATAACAATAACTACTGGAGATAACAATAACTACTGGAGATAACAATAACTACTGGAGATAACAATAACTATTGAAATCTAAAAAGCGAAAACGTTTTTGGTCAAATCTGGTGAACAACAAAGCAATTTTTGTCATTGTCTCTTTAGGGCAAATGGCAAGGGTGTTGAGTGTGTGTGCAATGTGTGTGTGTGTGTGTGTGTGTGTGTGTGTGTGTGTGTGTGTGTGTGTGTGTGTGTGTGTGTGTGTGTGTGTGTGTGTGTGTGTGTGTGTGTGTGTGTGTGTGTGTGTGTGTGTGTGTATGTGTATGTGTGTGGGGGGAGGGAGGGGGAGGCTTGGGGAGGCACTGAACGATTCACAACATCCTCTCCAGAATCCGAGGCTTCAACGAGAGCAGGAAAGTGATGGGCCGGACGTCTTCGCCGCCGAGTGACATCTTAATACCAAACGACAAATCATCCGCTCGCCGTCTTTCCCCCACCCGAACAGAGCCGCTAAGCCGCCCTCTCGCGTTCATTTGGCCGACAACACTATTGCCGGCGCGGGCCTGTTGCCATTCTGTCCAGTGGAGCGGAGGACAAAGCGAGGCGAGTGGAAACCGTGTTGCGAGCTGCTGACAGCCACCGCTGAGAGATCAAGCCATTAAAGTGGAAAATAATACGTCCTCCCCGTCCCAAAAAGAGAAATGGAAACTGACAGGTAATGGGATATATGGTGGAGAAGGTATTTCAAGGTTGGAAACTATTCAATATTATGTTGAAGGAGAAATCAAGGCTGTAGAATTACAGTTTTTTTCTCTCCCTCTCTCTCTCAGAGGTTTTGGGGTTGAGGAGTAAGAGGAGGAAAAGACATGAACTGCTGACATGAAAGTTCTTACATTGTTCCCCGGTCGGGCACACATTCTTGTGGCGGACCTTGTATTAGCCCCGGAGGGACAAGCCGTGGGGACCTGGTGAGGAGTGAACAGGGCGTTAAGCAGTCATTATTTCTATGCTGTTTTGGACAATGACACTATATAGCCAATATATATATGGGGGGGGGGGGGGGGGGGGGGGGGGGGGGGGGGGGGGGGGGGATCATCGCAATGGGCCTTGGCGATGCCGTAATTGGTGCAAAGTTGTCCACCTCGCGGTTCGTTCTTTGCTCAGCCCGAGCCGAATTGGAGCTGGAGAAAAGCCTCTTAATAACTGTTTATGAGTGACTGAGTCACCTTTATAAACGTTCACGTCTGCTGGCTGATGGCGAGGGACAGGGCCAAGAAGCCAGTAATGTCCACCTGTTTGTGTTGGACCCGGGGCCTGCTCTCCTATAGCTGTTTCTTAGACCAGGTGAAGCTGGGAAACAGACATGTCCCAAACTCCCTCAGCAATCTGCAACACGCAGCCAAAATCAACTCCCCTGCTCCTCTCAGGCCTCACGCCCCCCCCCCCCCGGTGCCCCGCGGCCCGACACAGAGCCAGGGCCGTCCAGCAGGGAGGGTTCACATGAGACGCTGGGGGCGGTGATGAGACTCACAACTGGTGCTCGTTCAGAGCACGGTGGCGCCGTGTGACCGAGAGGCGTTTAGTCATAGTTTGAAAAGAATGCAATAACACAAACAAGGCTCACTTTGTCTGAAATCCGGCCTCG
>NC_140167.1:69707330-69714830 GCF_963971535.1 Notolepis coatsorum | reverse complement strand
TTGAGGCCATTCCATCTAAACACAAGAACGCGGACACAGTGATCAAGTTCCTGTGTCGCGAGGTCATTCCGAGATTTGGAATTCCCACGATATTACAAAGCGATAATGGCCGCGAGTTCATCGACAAGGTGGTTAAAGGGCTGATGCAGAAATTAGGTATAAGACAGCGCCTTTCCTGTGTCTATAGTCCCGGGTCGCAGGGGAAGGTGGAAAGGGCCAATCTGGTCATTAAAAACAAACTGTTGAAAATCTGTATGCAAACTAAGCTTAACTGGATTGATGCTTTGCCGCTTGCTCTGATGGCTATTAGAAGCAGCGTAAACCGCCAAACACAGCTAACACCGCATGAAATGCTTACAGGCCGCAGCATGCCAGCACCGCCATTTAGACACCTGGCTAGGGGCCCGGCATTAGATATTTTTGAGCAAGATCTGAAAAAATATCTTCAGCAAGTGACTAAAATACATGAAGCTGTGTTTCGACAGGAGCAGAGAAAGGAGAGAAAGGGGGAGAAGGAGGCGGAGAAGGAAGCCACCAAACCGAGACTGATCCCTGGGGACTTGGTCTTCGTAAAGGTCCACAAGAGAAAGTGGTCATCACCCCGGAGAGAGGGCCCGTACGAGGTGATCCGATCGACTGGAACGGCAGTCCAAGTCAAAGGATCAGCGACCTGGTTCCACTTCAATCACTGCATAAAGGCCAGCGGCGATCTCTTGGGGGATACAATCGATCGCAGTTATGCAGAACCCGACATGGAGGGTCCGAGACGGCAACTGGAAGGTGCAGTGCCTGCTGATGCTCCCGCAGATGTTGGCAGCAGTGTGCGGACGGTCGGCCGGGCACAACGACGTCATTAAGAACCGTCACGGTCGACCCGTCCTTGAGGATGACGGGTTTGAGTGGGTAGGAGTCCCACGGGGTCCCGCTCAGGCTCAAGTACCAGCAGACTTTCATGACCAGGCTCAGAATCAGGCGCCCCCTTTTCCCTCCATCGAGGAAGGGGGGGAGAAGATAAGACTACAACCAAACGGGGTGTTTCCCGTAGGACCGCAAGGGCATGTTTTTGATTTTGACCATTCCCCCGTTACAGGCGGGGATACTTACCATTATACTAACGAGCATCGGGTTGTGGGGGTAGATAGGAGAGTTGAGCCTGTCCCGAACCAATCACAGGGGACAGGGGTGAGGGGAAAAAGGGAGGTCAAGGACACTGAGTCGGAAGAGGTGGGGGGACAGGATATGTTCCAGAGGACAGCCGGAACGTTGAGGGACTCAGTGGGCTCACTCTGGGCCAGGTTGAGGGGTTTGCTTCCTTCCGGGGAACAAGATGGGGGCGACTATGACTATGACGAGGAAGACCCGGAGGCTGACCCGATGTATAGGGCGGCTTTAGGGAATGAGTGGTTTAAGTGGGTCCAGTACACGAGCGCGCAGAATCAGATAGAGGATTGTTATGTCTGCTCCAAGGCACGTCCGGATAGGCTGCTGGTGAAGGGCACGAAGTTCAGTTGGGCTCAGTGTGACAGGGACGCAGAGGCATGGGAGGGGCCCCATAATAGTCGCCCTTGGTGCGAGGCAGAGTGTTTGGGGTTTCTCGGCTCTAGTCGTTTTAAGGCGGCAGGAAACGTCACGGATTTCAAGGATGTCACTATGCGGGAACGGTGTAGGAAATTGGATGTACGTGTGCAGGGGGTTAGGGAGGGGATTAGGCACCCCGAACCTCTAGCCTCTAACAGGCGGCAGTGGGCTCGCAAGAGTCTGGGCGCACGTTAAACACACACTATAGTGCTGGGGAGAAACTGAAGGCCCTCGTGCGTAACGAGGTATGAAATAACATACCACTGTGGTACCGTCTAGTCGGCCCAGGAAACGTCGCACGTAAGTTGGTGTGGGCACTGGGTGGTACGTGGGCGACAGTCCACACCTAGGAGCAGGGCGGTGCACCGTAGGGGGCACAGCTCCTGCCATGAACAGGCAAGGCTGGCGAAAACGGTCAATATTTCCATGCCCAGAGCAAGCGGGGTGGGGACAAGACCGTCGGTTTCTAAACTGAGTGGCTGATAGGTACTACGGACAGTCAGCTGCTTGGGGTCCTGACTTGATGACGGACTATGAGGTCGCTATCGACTGGGTCGCCAGCCGGTCAGGAGAGCGTTATGACCCCTGCTTATAGTCACAGATAGCGGGACGGGGACCGTGAGTGACTGGACAGTATGGGCATAAATGCACTTGGCTCAATGTACAGTCAGGCCACGGTAACCTTACTAGCCGATACAGGGTTAGTAGGCGAGCTGTGCTTCTGTGATCAGTGTTTTTGAAAAGAAAATGCTGGGAAGCAGAGGGATGAGGGGTGTCAATTCAGAGGAATCTGAATTGTCTCTCCTAAGGTTGGAAAGGGACCCAGCCTTAAACTGCACCTGAAGGTAAAATAAGGGGACTTCTTCTGTTCATGTGAGGAGACCTTAGCCTGGAAGTGGAGGCCTGTATCCTTGGTTGGGTGAGAGGGGGTCCAGTGTAGGCGGCAATGCGGCCCTGAAAAAGCCGGTTTCCCCACACGTGGTATCTCCTGATCCTGGAGGGGAGAGGTGCATCTAAGTAGGGCAAGGAGTGCATCCGAACGGGAGGAGGGTACTCTTAACTGGAAGGAGGTTAGAAGGGTCAAAGCGAGCGACGGGGTTGCCAATACCCAGAGGTGTCAAACTATGGCTGACCAAGGATTTCGAGTGCTTGCAAAAGGAGGGGACCCGGGATGTAGGGGAGGTGGCAGAGGGGCGGTGCACTACTATTTGGAGCATCACGACTAACTGTACGAAAGAAGGAAAGTGTGGACACGGGGTCGTGTTAAAGGGAGTGGATACCAACCCACGGCCTGTAGCTTGCCCTTTTCATGTCCAGGATATGGCACTGGCGGACCAATACTGGCTCTGCGGCGGTAGGAGGTTGAGGAATACACTTCCTTTAGATTGGTCAGGTAGATGTGCCCGGGTTCAGGCGATCATGCCAATGGTGGTCCTACCATTATCAGTGACGGAAGGACCTTCTGAGTCTCCTATCTCTCGAACGAAGCGTAGCTACAAGGCAGACCCAAGGGTGTATCTGGACAGCATAGGACAGCCAAGGGGCATTCCAGCCGAGTTCATGGCTAAGAATGAGATTGCGGCAGGGTTTGAGTCTATTCTGCCATGGATATCGGTCAATAAGAACACCGGGTGGATCAACTATTTGTTTTACAATCAGCAGCGGTATCTCAATTACACCGAGGAGGCGTTGGATGCAATGGGGGACCAGATGCACGCGACCAGTACGGTGGCGTGGCAGAATAGACAGGCTCTGAACTGGTTAATGGCGGAGAAGGGTGGAGTCTGTTCCATGTTTGGACAGTACTGCTGCACATTCATTCCGACGAATGTGGGGCCAGGGGGAAAGTTCTCCGAGGCCATGGCTAAGCTGAAGGATTTGAGGGAGGAATTGAGGGGGAATTCTGGCCGGAATGAAGAATGGTGGGGGAGTGGGGTGTTGGAAAGATTGGGACAGTGGGGAAGCATAGTGATGCAGACGGGGATATCCATCGGGGTGGCAGGGTTGATATTGGTTCTCCTTTTCTGTTGTGGTATGCCTCTCTTGGGTAGGCTGGTAACTTCACACGTAACGAGCCAAATGCTGATGGTGGGACAGAAAGAGATTGAGCCACAAATCGGGCCATATCCTCAGCTTTATGCTGCCTTAGAGGGAGACGAGGGGATAGAGGATTAGGGGTATGGTGAGGTAGGGACATTTTCTTTTTGTTGGTTCTTTCCTTTAAGAGTGACGGGGGATGGTCTGAGCGCAGTTTTGTTGGTTTATTCCTTTAACTAGGAATTTTAGTCTGATTTTCTAATGATCCTTCGGCATAGAGATTGCAACCATTGAAAATCATTGCATTGTTTTTTATTTTTTTATTATTTTTTGTTTATTTTACTTGTGGTCCTGGTCAAACCGGAATGGGAAGGGGCATCGGCAGAGTGTCGGTTCTGAGCCTGAGGAAGCATTGAGAAGAAGTGGTCGGGGGATCGGTTCTGGGGACTGGAGGGACAAAAGGGGGGGGCTAACGCAGTGGGCAAGATGGGCACCTCCCGTCGAAGATGGGGGGACACGTGGTGAGGTCGGTACCAGCGCCTCCCGTCCAGGCATGGGGACATGCTTCTACGAGGACTGGAGGTGTGGCGTGGTGGTTGCTGTATTGGCAAAATGTGACTTTTGGCAATACGGTGAGGAGACTATGGCGTGGGCATGGAAGGGGGGCTGAGCGATGGACACTGGGACTCAATGTTATGGAAGAGACAATGTCATTTTTTTGGGAGGGATGTTCTATGTTTAGTTCTGACGGTCAACTTCTCCTTTCCCTGATGAGAGTCGCGGTTTCCGGCCGGAACTGTGGCTCATTTGGTAAGCGGTGGAGGTTGGGGGGATTTGTCTGTCAGGTTAGGATTATAAATTGGGGTATTTTATTTTTTATTTTTTTGATGTTTTATTATTACTCTTGTTTTGAGCGGTTTTGTGTTTATTGTGAGAACGGTAGTCAGCCTTTGTTGGTCCGTTAGGGGTCCAGTGAATGAAGTAAGGTTTCTTGTTTAGTTAGACGTTCACATTTTCTTGGTTATATGATTTGGGTGGGACTAGGGATAGCCCCAAATGGGGGAATGTTGGGGAAAATGTGTATACGAGGGTGGAGGTAGGAAAGGGGTTAGTCTTGACTAGTTTAATATAGGTCAACTAGCAGGGCTCAAAGACACTAGGGCGACAGTCTGGCTGATGTTCTTAAAACGGCCTCAAGATAGCAGATGGACATGTCAGTACATCATATCGTGTGTTCTAATCTTGTGTCTTTTCTCTCTTACACACATACACAGCACACACACAGACACAGCACACACACACAGACACACACAGTCGCACAGACATACACACCGACACACACACACATTCCCTGTGTCACAATACACACATACAATACACACACGTCTGTACACAGACGCACACACACACAGACACACACACACATACACACACACACACACAAACACACATATCTCACTCTCTCTTCATGTTCTTAATGTTTTATATCATATCGTGTGTGGATATCATATCTTGCTTATCTCTCCTCATGTTCTCTCTCTCTCCAATGTTAAATCTACGTATCATCTTAATGTACGTCATGTCAGATCTGACATGATGTGACACGTCATCATATCTGTCATGGGGGCAGGACTGAGAGGGGATTTAGGGACAGGCAAAGGGTTCCAGGACAGAGTGTTTTTGTTCAAGCTGTGGCGATCATCTTTGACCCATAGCTCTTGCTGTTAACGAACTTCTTTTCTTAAATAAATTACCTATTTGTTACAATTGGAAATATCGTCTCCTGCTGTGTCAAACAACCTTTCCACAACACTAGGATTACTATTATTTGTTGGCCAAGCAGCGAAGTTGCTATAATCCTATTGTATTTGTTAGGGTTTTTCATTATTATTTCATTATCATTACTATTTTTCTCCACTAAAAGTGTCTGAGGCTCAGCAGCCATAAGTCCCAGACCAACCAAATTCTATAGGTGGGCTCCTATGCCCACCCACTACTCAGGTAAACCTAATCACCCACGTTGGCCAAATGGTGGCGCTATAACAAAGGGTCACACTTAAAAGGCCATAACTCCCACACCACACGTCAGATCAACGTGAAATGAAATGTCATACTCCTATGCAGCTGAAGATGCTCTACAACCTTCCCCCTGGACCACCCATGTCTGCCATATTGTTTGCCGCCATCTTTTTATAAACATTTCTATTTTGGCCCAATCTACATCAAATTTACAGAAAAGATAAAACATTACAGTAATGGAAATTAAATAAATGGAAATAGTTTTGCCGCTGTTAACTGACTTAAGTAAGCAAATCTTTTAGCACAACATTTTATAAAATTCTATAAAACTTTATACAATCATCATGATATTCAGTAGATCGTTCCGTGACTTTCGTTTTTTCCACCTGACCCACCAGATCGGCACCCTCAGATTTCCCACAGAGTCTCTCTGGATTGTCCAGAGATCTAGGTTCATCAATCTGCGCATGCATAGTTTGGGAGTAGGTGCGGGAAAGTGACTATAGCTCGGCAGAGAAAGTGCCGATCGACATGGGATTGATCTCTCCGTGTTCAGGAGACTCAGGCGTATAAAAGTATATTGGATCATGTCTCCAGCACCCCGACAGCCGTAGCTACAACCACTTAATGTCAAGGCTCTCATCCACATTCATTCATTTTCTCCCCCCGCTCTCTCTTCCATGAGCTCAATGTAACACATTCAAGATCAAATCTGTTGTTCTATGTAGTCCCAGCTTGTCACAAAGCTCTTTCCATCTTGAAATGTCATTTGGTTCACCCGTACGTTTGCACTTTACACCTTCGGTGACAGGACATGCAGCAAACAGGAATGAATAATTGTGCTCTATCGCAGAGACCAGTAGCTTGCTAGCTTGGCTGCTAACTAGCCAGTTCGCCAAGTTCCTCCCTCAAATTATGTATTTCTCTGGGTTTGAACATTGTTGGAAACATTTGAGACAATATACATACACAACTGAACAAAATATACAACACAGGTCTAGACGTTTTAATTTTTTTTTAATGTGGATAATGTTACATTACATCTTTCAGTGGTAGGAGGGGAGATGAAAGTGGGGGGCGGGACATTTTAATGTAGGACAGTGTAAATAATATTTTTTTCTTTAAAGACAGGATCTGTAAAACTCTGCACATATTTGAATAAAGCAAATGGAGACACTCAATGGGGGATTATATTCAATTAGATTAGATTAGATTAGATTAGATTCAAATCTATTGTCATTATACAGCACACAATAAAATAAGTTTGGCATCCAACCAGAGTGCAAATGTAACAGTGAAGTGTAATAGTAATATACAACACATACTGCTGGGTGTAGAGCTAATCAGATGTATGTACAGTGAGTTGTAGTATTATGTACAGTGATATAGGTCTCTGACATCAAGGCCACCTAATCATCCATTCCCCTTAATTGGCTGGTATGAATCCCTGTCTCCTGAGCCATTCAGCCATTGTGTAGTGTGATGTGTACCTGCTGCCAGTGTATGGCAGCCATTGAGCCTGCGTAGCCCAAGGTTGGGTGCTACCAGTGGTGGTGAAGGAGGCAATTTCCACACTACATTGTGGGGAGCGCTTGAGTGTCTAGAAAAGCTCTATATAAATGTAATTTATTATTATTATTATTATAAAGACACTATGGTAGTGAGTCATAGGCCTTCTGGCCAGCAGTGTAACTAGTAAGAGTAGGTAAGGGATATGTACAGATATAGATATAGTATCTACAGATATGTAAAAGGATTATGTGCAGGTATGTACAGACAGGTGGATATGGTAAGAATAAATAAATATAGTGTATATATATATACACAGTATATACAGCATTATTGTACATGATATTGTACAGAGTT
>NC_140167.1:69692330-69702330 GCF_963971535.1 Notolepis coatsorum | reverse complement strand
CTTAAAAGGGGGAAAAGGGGGAAGAAAAGGCGGGAATATGATGCTGCATTAGGGAGTGTCTATGAGGAATCAAACGACTTGATAGGTATGGTACTAGCGAGGTGTGTCCCTGCATTGTGCTGGTAGACTGGTAGGTCTGGTAGGAACAGGTGCCTAGGGGCCTAGGGGCCTTCCTCGGAAAATCAATTCATATAATACCAATTGAGAAACAAATCAGAAATGGCTGTATATTGAAACAAATCTATCATGGTTTTTAAGACTCCAATTGTACGGTAAAAGTGGTCATATTAGTTTTACAGGCATTTCTTAATTATTTATTTTTGTTTCATGAGATTTAGATGGAAGCACTACTTGTTCTTATTTGGATCGTCGGAGAGGATTCTCCATTGTGGTCCACAAATATTGTCGTATTTATTATCATTATAATTATTTAATTCCGCGGATGTCTGAAATGATCCCCAATGACTTGTCCCAGAGAAAGCTGATCTAAACTCCGGTGCACGCCAATACATCTAGACATAGTCGTATTTATTTATTTATTTATTTATTTATTTATTTATTTATTTATTTATTTATTTATTTATTTATTTATTTATTTATTTATTTATTTATTTATTTATTTATTTATTTATTTATTTATTTATTTATTTATTTATTTATTTATTTATTTATTTATTTATTTATTTATTTATTTATTTATTTATTTATTTATTTATTTATTTATTTATTTATTTATTTATTTATTTTTATTTATTTATTATTTTAGTCGTCATGCCAATTCCCAATCCCCTTCCTGGTCGTTGCGCACTCTACCCCCTACCGTCGGTCTGGGAGGGCGGAGACTATCACATGCTTCCTCCGACACATGTGTACCCAGCCCACCGCTTCTTTTCACCTGGCAGCGCTGACTCTCACTGGGAGAGTGTAACGTGTGGAAGGTCACACTACCTCCCCCAGATCCTTCCCTCGCTGTGCAGGCGCCCCGACCGAACTGTAGGAGTCGCTGTTTACAACGACCAGGACCCACCCCACCGGCTTTCCCACCCGCTGACACTGCCAATTGTGTCAGTATGGACGGCCACCCAAGCCGGAGGTACCGCAGCCGGATTCGATCCCACTGTCTCTGCGGTGGTAGACAGACGCTTAGTCATAGTCGTATTTATTATCATTATAATTTTTTTATTCCACGGATATCCGTAGAGCCATGTCAAGAGCCAATCGCACAGTCGTTCAGTATTGACATTACTAAATTAGATGTCATGCTAATATGTCATGTTCTACAGTAGGACTTACTATTATAATACATAATAAAACCAGTCATTAGAATAATAGAAGCTTACTTTGCTGGAACGATTTATTTTGCACGTATACGGTACATGTGTGTGTGTGCTCGCTCACTGAGGCTGCCTCACTAAGCTGTTTATCCACGCATTTCTTTTTTTTATACGCTTTTTATCCTCCTGTTTTTCTGTATTTTTCTCCCATCCCAATTTAGTCGTTATGCAAATTCCCCCCTCCCCTTCCTGGTCGTTGCTCGCATGTGCCCCCCACTGGTCGGTCTAGGGAGCCCTGAAGTCTATCAGATGCTTCCTCCGAGACATAGGAGACAGCCAGCAGCCTCTTTTCACCTGCCAGCGCGGATTCTCATTGGTGAAGTGTAACGCGTGGGAGGTCACACTACCTTCACCACTTCCCTCCCTCACTGTGCAGGCGCCCTGACCGACCTGTAGGAGTCGCTGTTTACAACGACCAGAATACCACCCCACCGGCTTCCCTCCCGCTGACTCTGCCAATTGAGCCAGTATGACGGCCGGCCAAGCCAGAGGCAACGCTGACAGCCGGATTCGATACCAGTGTCTCTTGCGTTGGTGACGAGCACTTAGTCCTCTGCGCCACCCAGCCGCCCACGCTTTTATTTATTTATGGAGCATTTATTTATCCACTCTGGTTGGATGTTGTATTGTACTTGTGCTGTATAATAACACAACATTTTAATCCTATCTCATTTTGAGATCAGTCCCAAATCGATTCCTGAATGGATCAGCATAGTGCAGATGCAATGCTGAACCTCTGCTGTTTTGCATACGGCGCTTGCCGTTTTGCACACGCCTTATTCGCCTTATAAGGAGCTGGCGGGTGTGTCTGTATGCAAATTAATTGAACAGAACACGCATTTCAGTTCAAGAACACTGTAAACCCGAATAAGTTTCCAGAACTTAAAAAAATTGAGGCCATCCCATGCCTCAATTTTTTTAAGTTGATAAACTCAAATGTTTTCAGTTGGCTAAGACTTACAATTCTCAGTTAAGGCAACTCAAATATGGTCTGTTACTGTGACTTAAGGTTCTCAGTTAAGTCAAATCAAATATGGTCAGTTACTCTGACTTACAGTTCTCAAGTGGAGTCAACTCAAATATGTTCAGTTACTGTGACTTACAGTTCTCAGTTAAGGCAATTCAAATATATTCAGTTACTGTGACTTAAGGTTCTCAAGTGGTGTCAACTCAAATATGTTCAGTTACTGTGACTTACAGTTCTCAGTTAAGGCAATTCAAATATATTCAGTTACTGTGACTTAAGGTTCTCAAGTGGTGTCAACTCAAATATGTGCAGTTACTGTGACTTACAGTTCTCAGTTAAGGCAATTCAAATATATTCAGTTACTGTGACTTAGGGTTCTCAAGTGGTGTCAACTCAAATATGTTCAGTTACTGTGACTTACAGTTCTCAGTTAAGGCAATTCAAATATATTCAGTTACTGTGACTTAAGGTTCTCAAGTGGTGTCAACTCAAATATGTTCAGTTACTGTGACTTACAGTTCTCAGTTAAGGCAGTTCAAATATGTTCAGTTACTGTGACTTAAGGTTCTCAAGTGGTGTCAACTCAAATATGTTCAGTTACTGTGACTTACAGTTCTCAGTTAAGGCAATGCAAATATATTCAGTTACTGTGACTTAAGGTTCTCAAGTAGTGTCAACTCAAATATGTTCAGTTACTGTGACTCACAGTTCTCAGTTAAGGCAGTTCAAATATGTTCAGTTACTGTGACTTAAGGTTCTCAAGTGGTGTCAACTCAAATATGTTCAGTTACTGTGACTTACAGTTCTCAGTTAAGGCAGTTCAAATATGTTCAGTTACTGTGACTTAAGGTTCTCAAGTGGAGGCAACTCAAATATGTTCAGTTACTGTGACTTAAGGTTCAACCTTAAATCCATGTGATTAAGTTAACAGAACTCAACGACATTGAGGCCATCCCATACCTCATTTCTTTTAAGTTAATCAACTCAAATTTTTAAGTTAATCAACTCAAATATTTGCAGTTACTATAACTTAAGGTTCAGTTTTAAAATCCATGTGAAAAAGTTAACAGAAAAATAACTACACAAGCACATTATATCAACTTCAAACAACTCTTTTATTTTTTTCTATTCAAAGAGTATAAAAGAGTATACATATATAATCTGTATGTTAGCAATGTACAATAACACTGTAAACACCGTACACTGTTTTTGGACTATATATGTTAACAATACCGACCAGGTATTAGTGCCTTGCAAAGTGCAGATATGAAGTTTTCCCCTTTTTTTTTATGCATTTAGGAGGTTTTGTTCTTCAAACTATTTATCTTACAAAAACATTGTGTTACAACTTCAAACTCTTTATATTTATTTCTATTCAAAGAGTATACATCTATTTATCTTACAAAAACATTGTGTTGCCCTCTACAACATTATGGCAATGTTAAAATTGAAAATATATATATATAGAAAATATATATAGAAAATAAATACATGCATGTTATAACATGTACATACAATGTAATGTATATTACACATTTAATCCCTCTGGTCACAATAGTGTAATAATGTTTGTTATAAGGCTCTGAAAATGTTACTGAATGATGTATCAATGTATTTCCAGCAAATGTTGAAATAATAAAGGGTCTCAATATGTGCAGTGCACATGACCAGAGCCGTTTACATCCTGGCTGAATTACTCAAATTTGTATAGTGTGGTCATAGAATGAGCAAACATGTTGACGGCAACTATTGTGACCGTTGGGATAACACAGTGTATCTATGTACAGTACAGAATAAAATGTATAGATTATCTGAAAATTGTCAATCCGCTTGGCACATGTAAAATTCACAAACGTTGTGCTGTATATTGGGTCCTGCCAATGTGGAACCAAAATACCAACCCACATTACATGCTATACAGCTGGCAATACTGTTAATAGTGCACATACCTACATATGGAAATGCAGCTGCATGTATTTGCTCCATGATGTATCATGGAACAAGATGGTGTTTTCATTGAAAGAGTTAGTCAGAATGTCAGAGGCACCATCCGTCATTTAGAGCAGGCTATGTTTGCAGAATGATAACTAGAACACTACAGTACTCTGTACTAAGAACACTATACAGTACACTAACTATACTGCCCTGTCAAGGCAGACCGCAGTAACTTTCAAACAGTGAAACTGAGAAAAATGGCTTTAAAGTTTTTTGACTTGCCATCCAAAATGTGTTATAGGTAGATAGATGATAGTACCCAGATTTAACATGTATTAATGAAGTAATCTTTAGGCATACAAAAATATGACGTAGTTATTTTAATTAACCCCAAAAAAGCAGATACTGCACTCTGCTGCACGATTTCCTTAAAAAATTATACAGGTAATGTACAGGCAAAGTGCAGTAACTTCAAATGCAATGTTGTTTTCCCTCCAGCTTTCATAACTTCACCTAGCCATTTTATTTGGATCATCATCATTCCAATATATTCAGGTATTAAATTTCATTTTCAAAATGGCTAGGTTAAGTTATGAAAGCTGGAGGGAAAACAACATTGTATTTGAAGTTACTGCACTTTGCCTGTACATTACCTGTATAATTATTTAAGGAAATCGTGCAGCAGAGTGCAATATCTGCTTTTTTGGGGTTAATTAAAATAATTATGTCATATTTTTGTATGCCTAAAGATTACTTCATTAATACATGTTAAATCTGGGTACTATCATCTATTTACCTATAACACATTTTGGATGGCAAGTCAAAACACTTTAAAGCCATTTTTCACTGTTTGGAAGTTACTGCGGTCTGCCTGGGTTTTGAGTGTGATTTTGTAGTTACTGCAGTTTTTAAAACCCCATATCTCCAAAACTGAGCGACATTAACATCTGAAACTTGGTCACAAGATAAAACATTTATTGACAAGGTCAATTTCACTCATAACTAAATTTTTACTTTTTTCAAGTTACTGCGGTTAGCCCTTGACAGGGCAGTATACTACTGCCTACAAGGTCTCAAGGATACAGTCCCACTCTCAGCATACAAGATCGATGGTCTGCTGCTGCTGACTCCCAAGCGATTCATTCAAGTGAAACGGAACTGAGTCCAGCTAATGGTGAATAGTTATTTTATTAATCAATTATTGTGTCTTTATTCACTCTAGTTGTGTAATTGACCAGTTCATATTCTGTATAAGTTCATATTCTGTATATGTTAATAATAACGCTTCTGTGTTGCGTTTATGGCTCCTGGTATATCGCCTTGTACTCTGTACTGAGAACACTAACTCTACCACTGCCTACAAGCAATGGAAGCAGTCAGAGCAGAGTGGCATTTATGCCCATTGCCTCCTATTGTTCCTCGAGAAACAAACGTTTGGGACTTGGATGTTGCCTTTGAGATTCTGATAAACTCTTTCAACTCTAAAACTTACTTGGATGAAATTACAATAATGCCAGCTATAGACGGTTAAGAAAATTCGAACTGTAAAACTCTCAAATGTAAACATATTACATAAAAAATAAAGAACAAGGTACATTGAGTAGTTTGGACCTATTGGCTGAACATCTGCAAAGTAGTACAGCAACTTTTGAAGGTATTATTTTGACATGACAAGACATTTCAGATGAGTTTCTATAGACACACTTTTGAGGTGTTGGTAAGTGCTTTGGGGTAGTGCATAGATTAGTCCAAACATTACAGGAAGGAATCACCAAATCTGGGGAAGCTGATCATGATATGACTTTCAATGACAATAGAGATTGTCACAGGCTGGTAGTGAACTGGACTTGTGTCATGATCACTGATTACAGTAAGGAATAGAAACTCATCTGAAAGAAGGATGTGGGGTGAGGTATTCATTTCCTTGTCATGTCAAAATAATACCTTCAAAAGTTTAATGCAAGAGCGGTCAGGTGACGTAGCGGAGATTGCATTCGTCACCAACGCTGGAGACACTGGATTCGCGTGTTCGAATCCAACTCCCTGCGTTGTCACCAGCTTGGCTGGCCGTTCACACTAATACAATTCGGCAGTATTAGGGGGTGGGGAAGCTGGCGGGTGGGAATCTGGCGTTGTGGACAGCGACGCCTACAGGTCAGGTCTCGGCGCTTGCTAAGCGGGGCAGGACTTGGTGGAGATAGCGTGCCCTCCCACGTGTTACACTTCACCAATGAGAGCCCTCGCTGCCAAGTGAAAAGACGTCACTGGCTGTCGGCGCACGTCTCGGGGGAAGCGTGCGATCGACTCGGGACGCCCTTATACCGACTCGTAGGAGAACATGCATACAGCACCAGGTAGGGGGGGGGGGGGGGGGGGGGGAATTCAACGACTAATTGGGACGGGGAGAAAATCCATTGAAAAATCAGAAGAAAAAAAAATTATTGCATCATCAAGTCATTCTTGAGAGTCTGCAACCTGGGCAACAGTTTACCAGCTTCTAGACCTAGTAAAATCTTCTGAATGAATTCAAAAGTGTTGGTAAGTCCCTTGGGGTAGCTGAGGTGTAGTGCATAGATTAGTCCAAACATTACCAGGAAGGAATCACCTATCAGAGATTGTCACAGGCTGGTAGTGAACTGGACTTGTGTCATGCATGGTCACTGATGACAGTAAGGAGGGCCACTGCAACACCCTGAAGCTCTGGCTCATCAGGCGTGTCCTGAAGGAATGAAAGAGACATAATAATCACAAATAAATCCATGGTTTCTACAAAGTGCAGCACAAAGCTAAGTATATGGAGTTTTGTTTGTAAGTTGTTTATATTTTAGTTAGAACAATTTTTTTGGTGAGAAGGTTATTTTTATTTAACCAGGTTAGTCCCGTCGAGATCAAATATCTCTTTCACAAGGGAGACCTGGAAGGAAGGAAGACTGATACTTAGCATTTTGATTAACTGTTCACTTAATATACAGTTGTACTGTAAATTATTTTCACTCGGACTCACTGTGCAGGTTTTGAAAAATCCAGCGACTTCCTCATGCAGATACACAGGCAGGGCATGGAGAACAGTGGTACGCCTGGTGTGAACATCATGGATTTCCTATTAAGATGTAAGATTAAGAAGAAGAAAAATAATTGTATTATATGGAAATGTTTACTGAACAAAGCGGATTTTAAACAGTCCAATCAGATATGTCCACAAATAACATGTTCACATCTTTAATGCAATCAGAAAAATGGCAAACACAATGGTGGACTAATTGTAAAATTCAAAAGCTCATTTGAATCATTGAACCTGTTCAATGTTACAGAGGTTCGACCTATGACATGTATAATAATCTATTCACCTGTTCATCGTGGATTTTTAAAATGTGAGCCAAAGCATCTGCTGTGTTCCCAGTTTTGGGCGCCTTCTGTCTGAATAACGTCATCAGTCGAGGAAGATGGCGGTCAAGCTTAGCGTAGAATGTGTTGGGCAGGTTCTGGTTGGTAATCAGCTGGAACTCTGCATAAACCTATATTTAAAAACAGCAGGACAATATAGTATATCAACATCAATTAGTCACTTCAACTTGGTGGATCTCTTACTTTGTTTGGTTTGGGCTTCAGAGCATGACGGCGGGATTTCTGGTCAACCATGTCATTACATGCTTTGCGGAATCGGTCGCTGATGACTAGCTCGCGGGGGCGCACAGAACACACACGCAGATGCGCCGCTAGAGTATATAAACCAGGCTTAGGAATCACAAGTTTCACTTTAAAACACACAGAATGTGCCAAATGTTAACACAGGAAAGAGAGAGCTGATCTACATTACCTCAGACTCTATTTTGAGAGCAGGCCAGAGGTCCATGAGCTCTTTCACTGGTGGGCTGGACTTCACTATGGTCTGTCGGCGCAGGGCAAATGTGGTCTGCATCAGCTTGACAAGAGACCTAAAGCACGACATCTTAGAAAAGCTTGCATCTACAATGTATGCTTTCAAGGCTTATCTAAGTGATGAAGAGATAGCAGTGGCTTCTGCGGCTCTTGTCGCCAAACATCCCTGCTTGAAGGAAGCAGGATCTGAGACCGGCTGCAATGGATGGAAGAACAGCATCAAATTCAAGATGGGCAATTTCAGGAACAAGCTGAGACGGGCAGGATGTGAGGAGGTCACTGTAAATGCTGGAAGAAGAGGTAGAAGCAATCCTGATGGCGAACCTTCACATTCCAACATTAAAAGACCCAAGCGAGCAGAAGTAAACTTCCTACCCAACTATCCCCAAGGAGAGGATTCCTTGAGGCTTGAGCAGTTGAGGCAGACAATTGCTGAAGAAGTCAAGAAGACTGAGAAGAACCTGCCCCTCATTAGAAAGAAGGTGTCTCTTGTTCTTCTCAAATTCGTTGTTTCCGTCTCTAAGTTTCAGCTCAACATCGAATGCAAATGTAGGAACTGGAAAAGGACCTGGAGGCCATCTGCTTAGACGTTCTGGAGATGACATATCTGAAAGTATATCAGTAGATGCGAGAGAGCTGGAGTCGAGCGAAAGTGAAATGTGCACAACAGCTTTTTGTGGCAATTCCGTAATGTCATCAAGGGAAGTAAGTTTCCCATCAAAGTCTGGATCTTCATACAGCAAACTGAAGTCAAGGTCTATTTCCAACTGTTCTTTTATAATCTTGACCAGTGCATCAACAGAGGCGGGTCGTGAACTGAGTTTTAATTTTCTAGCCCGGTCTGTCTCAACAACACGAAGGATCATGGGTTGTGGGGAGGCAGCTGCCATTGTGCTATGGAAACTTGAATGAATCGCTTGGGAGTCAGCAGCAGCAGCAGACCATCGATCTTGTATGCTGAGTGGGACTGTATCGTTGTGACCAGACTGCAGGTAGATGGACAGTGGACAGATGTGGTCCGGTCGACAGACAGCAGCTCAAGGACCTAAGGAGTAGTCATAAACACAACACAGAAAGCGTCATTATTAACATATACAGAATATGAACTTATACAGAATATAAACTGGTCAATTAGACAACAAGTGAATAAAGACACAATAATCGATTAATAAAATAACTATTCACCTTCCGTTTCACTTGAATGAATCGCTTGGGAGTCAGCAGCAGCAGCAGACCATCGATCATATATGCTGAGAGTGGGACTGTATCATTGAGACCAGACTGTAGGTAGATGGACATATGTGGTTGTGTGGTTGACAGCTCATAGGACCTAAGATGTTCTATATACCAGGAGTCATAGTCTCGACACAGAAAAGAAACCTCGTTATTCACAAGGTAGATCTGTTCTATTTGGCTAAATGTAGACAGTCCACCACTGACTCTGACGGAGAGAAACATTCCACAGACATAGTCTGTGCCATCAATGGTTACCTTTGATGTCTGGTAGATTGTGTCACTAACTGTGTGTCCTCTAATGTGTACCTGAGCTACTGCTGGTAGAGATGAAACCAGAACAGAGTCAACCCTGGATGCCTGGGTTTTTGGCTTGAAATATGATGGTGAAGCAAGATGATATGCCATCATGTGTTGGTGTCTGATTGCCATCGTCTTCAAGATATTTTTGAAGTTTTGAGTGTCATGCACCACTCTTTTGAAAAAGCGGTGCTTGGCCTCAAATCGCATGGTCCAAACATGCAGCAGGGGTTAGTAGAGTTAGTAGGGACAGTAGGGTTAGTAGGGTTAGGGTTAGTAGGGACAGTAGGGTTAGTAGGGTTAGTAGGGACAGTAGGGTTAGTAGGGTTAGTAGGGACAGTAGGGTTAGTAG
>NC_140167.1:69684830-69687330 GCF_963971535.1 Notolepis coatsorum | reverse complement strand
TCACACCTATCACACCTCTCACACCTATCACACCTCTCACACCTATCACACCTCTCACACCTCTCACACCTATCACACCTATCACACCTCTCACACCTATCACACCTCTCACACCTCTCACACCTATCACACCTCTCACACCTATCACACCTCTCACACCTATCACACCTATCACACCTCTCACACCTATCACACCTATCACACCTATCACACTTCTCACACCTATCACACCTATCACACCTATCACACCTCTATACCCATTCTGCAATCTGTTAATAAAGTTGTACTTAAGTTATGCTTTTACATTATACTTACTTAATAAGTGAATAGTTCCAAGTCAATCAAAAACGATGAGTTTTATTTACTCAAAACATAATGCGGTTTACAGTCTGTATCTACTTAATTATCTTAAGTTGTACTTAATTTATGCTTTTACATTATACTTACTTAATAAGTGAATAGGTCCAAGTCAATCAAAAACTATGAGTTTTATTTACTCAAAACATAATGCGGTTTTCAGTCTGTATCTACTTAATTATCTTAAGTTATACTTAAGTTATGCTTTTACATTATACTTACTTAATAAGTGAATAGTTCCAAGTCAATCAAAAACTATGAGTTTTATTTACTCAAAACATAATGCGGTTTTCAGTCTGTATCTACTTAATTATCTTAAGTTGTACTTAAGTTATGCTTTTACATTATACTTACTTAATAAGTGAATAGTTCCAAGTCAATCAAAAACTATGAGTTTTATTTACTCAAAACATAATGCGGTTTTCAGTCTGTATCTACTTAATTATCTTAAGTTGTACTTAAGTTATGCTTTTACATTATACTTACTTAATAAGTGAATAGTTCCAAGTCAATCAAAAACTATGAGTTTTATTTACTCAAAACATAATGCGGTTTACAGTCTGTATCTACTTAATTATCTTAAGTTGTACTTAAGTTATGCTTTTACATTATACTTACTTAATAAGTGAATAATTCTAAGTCAATCAAAAACTATGAGTTTTATTTACTCAAAACATAATGCGGTTTACACTCTGTATCTACTTAATTATCTTAAGTTGTACTTAAGTTATGCTTTTACATTATACTTACTTAATAAGTGAATAGTTCCAAGTCAATCAAAAACTATGAGTTTTATTTACTCAAAACATAATGCGGTTTACAGTCTGTATCTACTTAATTATCTTAAGTTGTACTTAAGTTATGCTTTTACATTATACTTACTTAATAAGTGAATAATTCAAAGTCAATCAAAAACTATGAGTTTTATTTACTCAAAACATAATGCGGTTTTCAGTCTGTATCTACTTAATTATCTTAAGTTGTACTTAAGTTATGCTTTTACATTATACTTACTTAATAAGTGAATAGTTCCAAGTCAATCAAAAACGATGAGTTTTATTTACTCAAAACATAATGCGGTTTACAGTCTGTATCTACTTAATTATCTTAAGTTGTACTTAAGTTATGCTTTTACATTATACTTACTTAATAAGTGAATAGTTCCAAGTCAATCAAAAACTATGAGTTTTATTTACTCAAAACATAATGCGGTTTACAGTCTGTATCTACTTAATTATCTTAAGTTGTACTTAAGTTATGCTTTTACATTATACTTACTTAATAAGTGAATAATTCCAAGTCAATCAAAAACTATGAGTTTTATCTACTCAAAACATAATGTGGTTTAGAGTCTGTATCTACTTAATTATCTTAAGTTGTACTTAAGTTATGCTTTTACATTATACTTACTTAATAAGTGAATAGTTCCAAGTCAATCAAAAACTATGAGTTTTATTTACTCAAAACATAAGAACACGTCACACGAACTCAAGACATTCAAGTTAGTAGAACTTTCATAGAATATTGAGTATACCCTACTCAAACTAATTGATTATTTTGAACGTGCGGGTTTACAGTGAATGAGTGACGTATTTCATTCATGCGAAGATTTTGGCCACATACAGAGACCTTTTCACGCGTTCAGGAATCCGGAGGAGGATTTACGTAAATCTGTTGGTACGAAATGTTTACCAAGATATTTACAAAGGTACTTACGAACACGTTTGAGAATGAGGACCATTGTGCACAGAGCTACACTAATATATACATTATCACACACACACCATTCACCTTTTGTGTTAATAATGTTTTTAAAGACAGACTACAAAGCTCCAACTAAAATGGGGCCTCTTTTGTCTCCTCTTCTCTCTTTTCCTCTTCTCCTATTCTTCTCTTCTCATTCCTCTCCGTTCCTTTCCTCTCTTCTCTCCTCTCCTTTCATCTCCGTTCCTCTCCTCTTCTCTCCTCTCCTATGCTCCTCTCTTTTGATTCCCCATGCCTTCTTCTCCTCTTTTCTCCTCTCCTTTCCTTTTCTCTCCTCCTTTCCCCTTCTATCCTCTTCTCTCCTCTCCTCTCTACTCCACGCACCCCCTCTCTCCTCTCCTTTGATCCACTACACTTTTAGCCACCCCCCCCACTTACA
>NC_140167.1:69647330-69679830 GCF_963971535.1 Notolepis coatsorum | reverse complement strand
TGTTCTTCTTCACTGTCAACATAGCACTACGAAAAGAGCAAGACCTACAGTGCATTTTCTTCTACTCTCAGTACCAGTGGTGGTATTTTTACTCAAGTACTGTACTTCGAGCAGCTTGTACTTTATGTGAGTATTTTCATTTTAGGGAACTTTATACTTTTACTACACTACATTTCAAGCAAAATATTGTACTTTTTACTCCACTACATTTAAATGAACCCATCAGTTACTAGTTACTTTGAAGAAAAGGATTTTGCATAGAAAACATAATATATACAAAATAAAAAATCTATGAAGATTATATACTTTCACATTTGAAGCCTGTCAACTTGAAGAGGACGTATTCAGAGCAGCATAAC
Organism: Notolepis coatsorum; assembly: GCF_963971535.1. Lineage (NCBI taxonomy): Eukaryota > Metazoa > Chordata > Actinopteri > Aulopiformes > Paralepididae > Notolepis > Notolepis coatsorum. The sequence continues at coordinate 69,679,471 of NC_140167.1, read as the reverse complement.
TGGACCACGTGCCACTTTAACACAAATAGAGGTCAATGGATACACAAACGTCATATAGAATGTGTACTTTTACTTTAGATACTTAAGTACATTCAATAGCAAATACTTCTCTACTTTTTCTTAAGTAGAATTTGAATGGAGGACTTTTACTTTGACCAAAGTACTCATTTATCTGATAATTTCTACTTAAAGGAACTGTGTACTTCTTCCACCACTCCTCAGTACTCTTCCTGCTCCCTCCTACTCTTACGAGCTCTTAACCAAGGAGCCATACGGATGGTAAACGGACTGCATTTATATAGTGCTTTTATCCAAAGCACTAAGCTATGCCTCTCATTCACCCATTCACTCACGCATTCATATACCGACGGCCGAGGCAGCCAGACAAGGTGCCAACCTGCTCATCGGGAGCAGTTAATTTCAAGTTTCAAGTTTTGTTTGTCCTGTATAAAGTACATTACAGTGAAATACTTGGTTCTGTATGAGCCCCTGAGAATGTGCTTCATACAGTAAAAAAAGTAAAAAAGAAGAATAAAGTCCCAACACTATACAAATATACAATATACAATATGCAACTAAAGTACAGCCTAACGTTTTAAAATGCAAAAGGCTAGAATGAGGTGTGGATGTAGTGAAAATATGTTTGTAATAAATAGATACAATATGGTGTAGTGTTTTCAAGTGCTTAAAGTGTCTAAAGTGAGTGTTTAGGGTGAGTGTTTGTTTAAAGTGAGTGTGTGCATGTGGATGTGTGTGCAATGAATGTAGATGAATGGGTTATTGTTGCATAGAGTCATTGAGCACACGGCATCATCACACCTGGACAAGAGGCAGGGCAAATATGTGAGAATGCTACTTATTGACTACAGCTCAGCCTTCAATACCATAGTCCCCTCCAAGCTCGTCGTCAAGTGGTTAAGTGTCTCGCTCAAGGACACGTCGATGCTCTGCCGGGAGGACCCGGATGACCAGACTAACCTCCTGAGCCACTGTCGCCCCCATATGTTCCCTTTGTATGTAAAAAATACAGCTTGCAAACACATATTTCCTATCTCTGACCTGTTTTAACCCTTTTCTTGATAACAATGGAGTTCTATGACTTCTGGATATGAGCTATAATCTGCCGTTGGCTAGATGGACTCTACCGGTAAGTAGGAGAAATGCATTGTAGGTTTTGGTCTTTTTGTAGGCTACATGTCGATAATAAGAAAACAATTAAATGACACTGGCCTTATCCTTTAAGCTGCCGTCTGGCTCGGAGAGAGTCGCACAATAGAGGTCACGGCCGTGACATCTGGGGGGCGTGACACTCGAGGTCAAGCGGTCAAATGTAAAATAGATTATTATGATGATGGCTGTTTGATCCTGATCAGCTGGCGATCACGATGTGGCCTTGAGACACGCAACCTTCCTCCCTGGATGTGGAGCGATGAGTGCCTCCTTTATAGAGGCTTTATATCAGGCCAGGGATGGTCGGAGGATTCCCACAAGCAAAACTACCGCGCTTGACTGCATTTGTCACTTGGCCATCAAGTCACAGGGCGAGGGTGATAGTAGACGTGTGTGTACTTCTAAGTAAAGAAAATCAATAACGTACAAGATTAGCGCCCGTAAAGATGAATCAATACTTTTTATTACAACAGCATTTATGGAAATACTGGATCTAACTGTCATCCCGGTGCACGCTGCGAAACTCAATCCTTCTTTGCAACTCGATATTGTTTCCAATTCTTCCATCCATCCCTGCCACCCACCCCCACCCTCCAATTCAGGCCCCAAAATGGAATAAAACACGATTAATGATTTAAATTATACTGACCCGAGCTCTGCGTTTACAGTGCCTGAGGTTTGGTGCGAGGGAGTCCGTGTGTGTGTGTGTGCGGTGTGTGTGTGTGTGCGTGTGTGTGTGTGTGTGTGTGTGTGTGTGTGTGTGTGTGTGTGTGTGTGTGTGTGTGTGTGTGTGTGTGTGTGTGTGTGTGTGTGTGTGCGTGCGTTTGTGCGTGCGTGTGCGTGCGTGCGTGCGTGCGTGCGTGCGTGCGTGCGTGCGTGCGTGCGTGCGTGCGTGCGTGTGTGTGTGTGTGTGTGTGTGTGGTGTGTGAGAGCCCGATGGTGAAGGACATTTTAGTGGAGTAATTCAGTCTGGGAGGCCGGCTCATCATCAGCGCTGTGGGGAACAGGGCTTCTCTTTGTGCTACTAGCCTTTTCCTCCTGGAAACTACAGGAGTCGTTCAGTGCTGCTGCTAGTGCTATCCTCTCAAGTATTTACATTACAGGGTGGGATGAGAGAGAGAGAGAGAGAGAGAGAGAGAGAGAGAGAGAGAGAGAGAGAGAGAGAGAGAGAGAGAGAGAGAGAGAGAGAGAGAGAGAGAGAGAGAGAGAGAGAGAGAGAGAGAGAGAGAGAAGAGAGAGAGAGAGAGAAAGACAGACAGACAGACAGACAGACAGACAGACAGACAGACAGACAGACAGACAGACAGACAGACAGACAGACAGACAGACAGACAGAGAGGAGAGAGAGAGAGAGAGGGAGGGAGAGAGAGAGAAACAGAGATACAGAGAGATAGACAGAGAGAGATAAAGAGATGGATATAGAGAGAGTCAGAGAAACCGAGAGATATATAGAGAGGGAAATGTGAAAAAAATTAAAGGGGAAAGATAAGAAGAGAGGATATACATTTTACATTTACTTTAGTCATTTATCTGACATTTTTATCCAAAGTGACTTACAAGTTCTGTATAACGAGTCAGCGGGAAGGGTACAACTCTGGCAAGGGTAAATAAGATTGTTCGTCTAACAGTGTCATATTTCTGTGCTACAGTCTTGAGTGCATAGTAGTATGGACATATTAGCATATGTAGGTAGTAATATAGCAAGATAGATTCCTAGCAAGGTGCATAATAGTAAAAGACGGTATGAAGGTTAGTAGGTGGAGATCTATGGGGGAATTGCAGGGGACACGTCCCCCTCAATATTGAGAAGAGGTCAATTTGTCCCCCTAAAAATATATAGTAATATGAATGACAACCCCCTCTTCAAAAGAGGTAGAAAAGTAAGGGGGATCCTTCTTACCTGTAACTATATATAATAGTACAGGAGAATAAATATTTGAAAGCAATACAGAAGTCCTGAGAGCCTTACTGCATTATATTCCATTATATTTGTGTCAGTGGGTACCTGAATGTTGTCCATTCCTTTACATAAATAAATACATTTCCACCATAAATATATGCAGAAAAAGCACAAATTGGTGTATAAAAGTACACCAGAATGCAGGAAATGAAGTGTTTGACGTGAGGAAGACGAGGGAGTACGAGTGCACACATGCCGAGGTGAAGAATATATGCTTTTGTTTTTTTTATTTCCATTTTCACTAGCAAAAAACCCCAAGGAGTCACAGCGACCAAATGACTGAGGCGGGCGAATGGTAATGAGTCTTATAGTGGAGAGTGTTCCCATCTTCCTGGGGATCTGGGGAGAGAGAGAGAGGGGAAAAAGACTCCCATAGGCTCCAGCTCTGTACCGTAAAGCTGAACGTATGTTTTCTTTGAACGGCCATGTCAGGGGCCTTCCTCCAGAAGTTCAGGAGGGGGGAGTCACGCCACAGAGGGTCCTGTGTGACTGCAGATGGCATCGGTGCTGAAGGAACACACGGACCGCATTGAAAGCGTGTGATCAAATTTCTAAGTTGATTTGATTTGCCGGCATACGCCGTCCTCAACCCAATTTGATTTGTTGTTTGAATTAGCAGGCCCCTTATCTATGAGGAGTGAAAACCATCCATTTTAAAACACGAGTCGCTCTATATTTACATAAAATACAGATGGTTCCATCCCCATGCGTGTTGTTACTGTGTTACTAAGTTCTTACGGTAGCCGGTACTCGGCTGAAAAACAGAAGTCACAGAAGTAATACCAGCAAACATTTGATAATAGTCATCATTTCTTTCAGAATGGTTGGTTGTCTCATTTAGCAGCAAAACCTTTGATATGAACACAATCCTGGTTGCCCGGTAAAGTAAAGACTTCTTCTTTTTACATGTGTGTGTTGCTGCACGACAATAAAGACTTATTCTTCTAATCTTCTTTGTCACATGGTGCGATAAAAACCACCTGCAGCTAAATGTGGCGAAGACCAAGGAACTGGTTGTGGAGCTGGGGAAGAGTGCACCTGTGACCCCCGTTTCCCTCAGGGGAGTTGATGTGGACATGGTTGAGGTGTACAAATACCTCTGTGTGCACATGGACAACAAACTGAACGGGTCAAAACATGCAGAAGCACTATACAAGAAGGGCCAGAGCCGACTCTACTTCCTTAGAAGACTGAGATCCTTCAATGTCTGTACAAGGATGTTGAGGATGTTCTATGAGTCGGTGGTGGCGGGTGCCTTCTTGTACGCTGTGACCTGCTGGGGCAGCGGACTGAGAGCAGTGGACACAACCAGGCTGGATAAGCTGGTCAGGAAGGCCAGCAGCGTGGTTGGGGTGGAGCTGGACTCTCTAGCGAGGGTGGCGGAGAGGAGGAGCCTTGCTAAGCTCCAGGCCATCAGGGAAAACCCCACCCACCCACTATACACAGACTTGGCTGACAGGAGAAGCATGTTCAGTGCTAGGCTCACACTACCCAAATGTAGCACTGAACGGCACAGGAAGTCCTTCATTCCAACAGCCATCAGACTATATAATCACTGTGCCTCACTGCATCACTGAGCACAGAGCGGCAGCTCAATAGTGGCAGGAGGCCGCGACTAGCGGCCTCCAGGCTCCTCAACAGGGGGCAGCGACGGCTGCCAGACATTGATCTAGGACTTATAGGAACCCAAGGAGGACAATACACTACCTGAAGCATACTGCACCTTATGTGACACTGAATACTGTGAATATATATTTCATTTAGTTAGATTTAAATTATAATTATATTGACCAAATTGTTTACACTGCTTCCCCCATGCTCAGTATATTCTTACTGTATTTATTTCTGTATATTTTATTTCATTTCATTTTATTCTATTTACTCTACTCTTATCCTAGGCAACTTGATTTGATTTGTGTTATTATTCTAATTTGTGACCTGTCCTGTCTAAATGTTTAAATGTTTAAATGTTGAGCGATTTGCAGTGTCAAATTTCCCACGGGATAATAAAAGTATTTCTATTCTATTCTATTCTATTCTATTCTATTCTATTCTATTCTATTCTATTCTATTCTATTCTATTCTATATTCTATTCTATTCTATTCTTACATGTGTGTGTTGTTGCAGGCATGGCCGCCTAGTTATAGTTGAAAGTGGGGGTGCAAGATTATTAAGTGACAGGCACGGGGTGGTTTGGAGGAGGTCCGGCACGACCCCCTTCCACTGCAGATTTTTTTTTATTTAATGAACACCTGTATGTGCAATTTCCTGCAATATAGAGCCTTCAATCTTGACCAATAAAGCTGCTCTTTTCACTATAAAACTCAGTTTATATTGCAGTATGATAGCCAATTACTATAATAATAATAATAATAATAATAATAATAATAATAATAATAATAATAATAATAATAATAATAATAATAATTATTATTATAATAATAATATAATAATAATAATAATAATAATAATAATAATAATAATAATAATAATAATAATAATAATAATAATAATAATAATAATAATAATAATAATAATAATAATAATAATAATAATAATAATAATAATAATAATAATAATAATAATAATAATAATAATAATAATAATAATAATAATATATAATTAGGGATGTCCCGATCGCGTGAATATTAAAGGCAACCAACGGTTCAGCTTTTCGTTCAGCGTTTCTCTGATTGGCCACACGGCCAATCAATCAATCCACTAGCACACGCCCTTGCGGCAAGAGAGACGCGGCAGAAGAGCTGGTCGAACCAGCGGTGTTCTGTTGTGTGACTGTACTACAGCGGTGTTCTGTTGTGTGACTGTACTAAACTCTTCCACCACATGACCGACATTTGACATACAGTACACCTCCTATCTATGTTGGGATTATGTTTGGTCATGACAAAACAATAAAAATCGCTACTGTTAGTAATGCTGCCACCACCCACTTCAATGACAGAGCTCTCATATTTGCGAATGCATAAACTATATCTTAAATTATGGCGATGTGTCTAATATGGCTGTCGTGAAGTCATTGATATAATTTAAGATATAGTTTATGCATTCGCAAAATATGAGAGCCGCTGTCATTGAAGGGCTTCTACAACGGAGGAACGGCCGCTGCTGCTGCTGGAGCTGAACCGAGTCAAGCCGCGGGCGGCGCACGGAAGCCGGGGATAAACCACCGCGTCGCCCCGCTGCGCTTCAGGCTCAGCAGCCTCCACGGGCGAAATAACATATAACGTTACAGTTCCACACTGATGTACAGTGAGTGTCTAATATGGCTGTCGCGAAGTCATGCCTCTCCCTCTAAAAGCCCATCCACGCTGTGTATCATAGAGACATAGAGCACTGGGTTTTATCACTGGAGATATATTTCTCACTCACCATTGTATTTTGCGCCATCTGACAATATCATAATGATGTGTTTTCTATATTATATCCACAATCATTCATCTAAAAAATTGTATGGGCTTTGATTAAACATGTAACCTACACCTACTGTAACTTACTGTACCTCTGCTTCCTACAGCACAGCAGGTAATGGCGTTAATCAATGGAACGCGAAACATAATAACGTTACGCTTTCTAGTTCAGCACATTTCATAACTGTATGGGCTTTGTTTATACACGAGTGAATCTGGTAGTTGGTTGTTAAAAACGCGAAACATAATAACGTTACGCTTTCTAGTTCAGCGCATTTCATAACTGTATGGGCTTTGTTTATACACGAGTGAATCTGGTAGTTGGTTGTTAAAAACGCGAAACATAATAAAACGCGAAACATAATAACGTTACGCTTTCTAGTTCAGCGCATTTGCAGCCCAACACAAGTGCGTTGGTACAGCAGCCCAACACAAGTGCGTTGGTACACAAGTTGGTTGCCCGCGCTGCCGCTCGCTTGCTCCTTGGATTTCATTTGGGACGTGGGACGACTGCCGCTTGCCTGCGTGTGGGGGCGGGGGGGCGCGGCCAATCAGAGAAAAGCCGAACACAAGTTGGTTGCCTTTAATATTCACGCGTCCCGATCGCGTTTTTTTTATTTTGATTTTGAGTATCTGCCGATACCGATCTTTCCCGATCCGATCTTTCACATTAGTAACCAATTTGACGCATTTTTGTCCGAAACTGGCAAAGCTAGACAAGCCCCTCCGTTCACATCCCCAGCAGCAGTAGCAACAACAACAAAAACAACAACAACCATTCTTAAATCATGACCACGTCAACATCATGAAAGATTCACTGCGAGGGCTCTTTTAGCTAACGCTAGCTAGGCACATAGCTATACATTAGAGTAGCATCACTTCACTGTCTGCCGAGCTAGCGTTGGATACCAAAAAGCTAACATAGCTAACACTAGGCAGCTAATGGTTAGCTAACGCTAGCTAGGCACATAGCTATACATTACAGTAGCATCACTTCACTGTCTGGCGAGCTAGCGTTGGACACCAAGAAGCTAACATAGCTAACGCTAACGCTAGGCAGCTAATGGTTAGCTAACGCTAGCGCTAGCTGCAAGGTAGCTCATATATTGACGCTATCAATAGCCCCAGTCGAGCGCGGCGGCTCGCATCACCATACGAGAAATATTCAGTTTCAATCTGTTTGCGCATTTAGTATACAGTCACAGTGTTCGACTTACGTAATGATTTGCTCCATTTTGGTGTGAAACGCCGACGAATAATCCTCACAAAGCGAATGTTATCCAATATCCAGGTGAACTTTCTTCATTCAAATGAGGCATTCAAAACAGCTGTTTTCGCACCAGCCGCCTCCCCCATTCCTTTGCTCGCTCTAGTCACATAACGTCCGCCTTGCAAACATTGCAACTGGCTATATTGGACTGGCTTTGGTTTCAATTTGAAAATGCTTCCAAACTTCTGACATTTTGTGTAGCTGCACCGAGTCATCAGGTAGACATAACCTGCCCGGCCGTGTTTACTTGCGGGAGCAACACGTTGTTGAGGAGGGAATGTGGGAGGCAGTTGATCAAACCATTAAAATGTGGAGGGCGGGGGGGTCACAATCTTTGGAAACTTAAAAACTCGCTATTAAGTGTCATTGCGTATTATTAATTTGATTGAAATGACGTAGTTATGGTTACATTTATATATTGGGGGGGGGGGGGGGAATATCATATTTTTCATATGATCAAAAAGTGGGGGTGCAAAAGCACACATTTGCTCCCCCAAGTTCAATTGTAGGGGTGCAGCTGCTCCACATGCTCCATTGGTCAGGCGCCAGTGGTTGCAGGACAATAAAGACTTATTCTTCTAATCTTCTTACATGTGTGTGTTGCTGCAGGACAATAAAGACTTATTCTTCTAATCTTCTTACATGTGTGTGTTGCTGCATGACAAAAAAGACTGATTCTTCATCTTACATGTGTGTGTTGCTGCACGACAATAAAGACTGATTCTTCATCTTACATGTGTGTGTTGCTGCACGACAATAAAGACTCTGTGTTGCTGCACGACAATAAAGACTTCATCTTACATGTGTGTGTTGCTGCATGACAAATAAAGACTTCTTCTTCTTATAATTTTTTTTACCCTTACACCCAAGTGTAATGTCAGTGAGCAACACACAGCCTGCAGACCTGAGTATATGTGTGTGTATGTGTTTACATGCGTCCCCTCCGGTATAACGTATCATTTATTACCTGCCGGTAAAATGTTTGCGCCGCCTAGTCATTGAATAAAAAAAAGAACGAAAAAAATAGAAGATTCCATGGCCCCCGGGACCAATCGTCAGGTTCATGGCGTCCAGGTCTCTGTCATCCACCGCGGTGTTAAGTGTCAGTGTGGCGGAACAATTACTACAACAGGAGAAGAAGAAGAGAGAAAAAAACAGGTGTCTCTCTCCCAGCCTTTTATACTTCAAAGAGCTCCGGTTTGGCCTTTGAAGTCCTCTGCGTGTCGATATATACCTGGGCGCGACAGATACAGAGCTCCCATTTGCCTATAATTCCTCTCTTTTCATAAGCGCGCCGCTGAGCAAATAGGAGGAGAAGAAAGGGTTGACATACAAAACAAAACGTGTTGAGTGGATTCTTTCGTCGCCCATAATCCCCCCCCCCCCCCCCCCCCCCCCCCCCCTCTCCCCCCTCCCGCCACCACCAGCAGCACTCTGATGTTGAAACACGGCGCTGGGTCTCGGGCGATGGCGGCAAGGTCGGGTGGCAACAATGTGTCCCTTTTTCAGAGGGGGGCCTCCGGTGAAAGAGTTTCATGTCGCTCCGGTATTCTGTGTGGGGGTCCATTGTGCCTCTTATCCAGTTATTCAAATCAGTATAAACGGTGATGTGTCATATTAGCAGCCGGGAGAGAGAGAGAGAGAGAGAGAGAGAGAGAGAGAGAGAGAGAGAGAGAGAGAGAGAGAGAGAGAGAGAGAGAGAGAGAGAGAGAGAGAGGATCAGTGCATTGGCCTTGTGTTTCCCCTTTTCTCCTCTCCTCCTCTTTTGTTTCGGCATATCAAAGCGTTTCTGTTTCTCTCTCTCTCTCATTCTCTCTCTCTGCTGCTTTATGCTAATGTTCCTCTGACAGATGAGGTTAGAGAGAGAGAGAGAGAGAGAGAGAGAGAGAGAGAGAGAGAGAGAGAGAGAGAGAGAGAGAGAGAGAGAGAGAGAGAGAGATGCAGCTGGATGCGGCTTTAAGGACCTTTTTTTTACGCCAGGGGGTTGAAGGCCACATATACAGCCCTGCCACCCGTACGCCCAACTCCCTCGCCCACCGACCCGCCACACATACACAATCAGGTTCTGATGAGTATCAGTCAAGCAAGAGAGAGAGGGGCCCAAAATGACGGAGGGCTTAGGGTGACTGACGATGTGAAGAAGAGGGAGAGGTCTGGCTCCTCGGAGGGGGGGGGTAGGCTCGTTAGGAATCTGAAAATGTCAGCACCATATCCATCATCCCTGCGTTATTATTGAATGCAAGAACTATGGCGCATAATTGTTCATTAGCGCAGGGCATGAACTCACTTTCCACAAAAACAAAGAGGAATGTTCCGACGCCCTCCCCCCCCCTGCCCTTCACCCCCCTATCTGTTTTGGGAGACCCTTCTTCACTCATCCCACCCTGCTCCATCATCTGAAAAAACAAAAGAGAGAAGGGGGGATAAAAAAAAAGGCCATTCAGGGTTCTTAGAGTGTTGCTAAACTGGATTAGAGTGGAGCCAGAATAAGGGTAAACAGTAGCTGTGCTGAATGGAGGGCCAGTGGGATGGGGTGTTTGCTCTGACAGGAGCTGGCCAAGGGAAGACAATGGTTAGATTAGCCATCTGCAGGGCCCAGCGTCATTAGCCAGCTTAGAGTCCCCCCCCCCTCCATCTCCACTGCTCTCCCCTTATGCATTAAGGATCAGGGCCCAGGAAGGCTGAATGAATGGATGTGAGAGGCTGGGGGGGAGGGGGGGGGGTAACACTGCCGAGGTGCAACCCCCCCCCCCCCCGACACATTCACTAACAGTGGCACACACACACAAATGTGCACACACACACACACACATGTCCTTGCAAATGCACATAGTCCGTTGAACAAGAAGGCACACAATGAAAATGTAAACATAAACACATTGTGACAAACCTGGTAGTGTTCAGGCTCGCCACGGTTCAAATACAAACAAATTCGAATGTCCACACAAGAGCAATATCAATCAATACAAGTATTTATTGAATTCAGGGCAGAATCCAGAGGGGAAAACCAAAAGAATGGTTGTGATTCAGTCCGAGGGTCAAAAACACAAAAAAGGCTTGCAGACAGAAAAAGGGATTGTTCACAATTCGGGGAAGTCGTCCAGTCCAGGGTCAGCACACAATGGGGGTATCTCAGCCAGTCCAGGGTCCAGTACACAAAGAACACCTACTCGCCTTTACTTCTCCTCTTACCTCTCACCTTCACAACTCCGAATATACAATCTCTCTCTCTCAATACCACAACTCCAACTCCCACTCCGCTCAACTTACTCCTCTCTAACCTAGTGTTAATGTAGTCTGTGGGACTGGGTGTGTGCACGTGAGATGTGGTTGGACTACTACTTGACTCTACTTTTTCCGTGACAGAAGTATCTACCACCCTCTGGCAGGAGCACTCATACAAGGGTACTACGACTATGCTTGCACCTCATGGTACCAAAGCACCTCAAAGGCACTAAAAACAAAATTACAAACATCTCAAAACAAACTGGTCAGACTACTGCTTGACCTTACTCCTAGAACCCACCTCACCCCTGCCCACTTTGACAACCTAGGATGGCTTAGAGTAGACAACAGAGTACAGCAACTTGCAATGGGCCTGGTCTACAAGATACACTACACGACCAAGGTACCCATGTACATGTCAAAATACTGCCCAAAGGTCAGTGAATACCACAATCACAACACCAGAGGGAGCTCCACAAATCATGTTAAACCCAGATTCGGCTCAAACAAGGGACTAAACACGTTTCGCAATTATGCCACATCAATGTGGAACGCCCTACCCAAAGCTGTAAAGGAATGTGAATCACTACCCACTTTCAAAAACACTCTCAAAGAACACCTACGGGAGACTGCAATTCGAAACTGGCCCATGTAAATGTCCTAACCCAACCCCCTCCAATGTACAGTAAATGACCAAGTATGGTTTTGTCAATATTCAAATGTACAGTTTTACTTGTACAGTTCTACAGTGTTCCCCACCCAGCCCTCCTACCCAACCCCCACCCCACCCACCAAACCACCTCCAATGTACAGCCCCCCCCCACCCACCCCACCTACCCAACCTCCCCCAATGTACAGTTTTTACGTCAAATGTATATACTCTTTTCTAGACTCTTTTTGTATCACAAACAGTACTGTATTTGCAAATCTGGTATGTCATAAATGTATAGATGTAGCGGTATTGTCTATCTGTATGTCATGTATGTCATATATGTCCTGATGAATTGAAAATGGGGGAACCTGATGTAAACAAGACGAAAGTCTTTCTCTGGTCTGCATCCCCTTAACAATTGTGTGTATTGAGCTGTACTGTATTGTACCCATTCTGCAATCTGTTAATAAAGTTTTCAATCAATCTTCACATATCTATGGGAGGGGGGAGATCTGTCACAACATAATTATGTTTTTTTTTTTTTATCCACTTTTTCTCCTTATTTTTCAAAATGTCTCCCATCCCAATTTTGCCTCGCCAATTCTCCCTTCAATTCTCCCCTCCCCTGTCTTGAACGTTTCTAGACTATGCCTCCCACTGGTCGGCTGCAGTGAGGACCAAGCCTTGCATCACGTGTCCCCTCCGGTACACGAGGAGGCAGCTGTCATATCTTTTCACCTGAACAGCGCAATCTCTCAGTGGCGAGGAGTAACGCGTGGGAGGCTCACGCTGCCCCCGATACTTCCTGATTCTGCTGTACAGGCGCACCAACCGACCTGTAGGAGTCGCTGTCCACAACGTCGAATCCCCACTCACCGGCTTTCCCACCCCTAACACTGCCAATTGTGTTAGTATGACGACCAGCCAAGCCGGTAGCAACGCCGAGAGCTGGGCTCGAACCCAGCAACTCCTGCGTTAGTGGCGAGCACCTTGCCCACTGCGCCACTTAGCCGCCACAACATAATTATGTTTATGTGAAATAAGGGGACATTACATAGACGTACATTCCTCCTGTAACTAACCCTAACCCTAACCTTAATGAGTGATAGGCCATCGTCATGTTGTTGTCCCCCCCTGAATATCCTTTACTGAATATTTTCTATAAAAAATGTATGTTATTGTATCACATAATTTGATTGTATTGAAGTGTGTGTCTGTGTGTGTGTGTGTGTGTGTGTGTGTAGGTGTGTGTGTGTGTGTGTGTGTGTGTGTGTGTGTGTGTGTGTGTGTGTGTGTGTGTGTGTGTGTGTGTGTGTGTGTGTGTGTGTGTGTGTGTGTGTGTGTGTGTGTGTGTGTGTGTGTGTGTGTGTGTGTGTGTGTGTGTGTGTGTGTGTGTGTGATGAACAGAACGTGATCTTTGTTTCCACTCTTCGGCTGGGATTAAAGAATAGGCGTCTGGTACGGCAATTGCACTGCCTCTGACTGGAAAGCACTGCAGAGGGCGGTGAAAGCCATCCAATGCATCAACGGAACATCACTCCCTACTATTGAGTTGAGTCTATCCTTTCCAATCATAGACTGTTTGCCCTCCTCCCCTCTGGGAGACTAGTCAGTTGGTCGGTCGGTCAGTCCACAAAAATTTCCCCACTCGTGTGTGTGTGTGTGTGTGTGTGTGTGTGTGTGTGTGTGTGTGTGTGTGTGTGTGTGTGTGTGTGTGTGTGTGTGTGTGTGTGTGTGTCATGAACAGAACGTGATCTTTGTTTCCAAGGTGGATAGAGTGAAGGCAGCTCGCTCCTACCCCGACATCACCCAGGGTATCTAGATCAGGGGTTCTCAAACTTTTTTATATACCGTAATTCCTCTAATAGTAACCTGTATTCTATTAAAATCCGGATCTCTATTAATATCCGGGTGCGCTGTTGAGCTAAGCAATTATAAGCCGGCCTCCTAATACAAACCGGGTTACATTATACGCGTGAGCGAACCTCTCCTTACTTCCGTATGGAACACGGGTCGCGCGCAGCACGTAACACAACAACAACAGAGCTGAAAGCAGCTGACAGTAAAAGAGCATGTTGCCACCCACAGCACCCGGAGCTGCTAACTGGTTAACGCTATGAGAGCCAACGTTGCCACCCACAGCACCCGGAGCTGCTAACTGGCTAACGCTATGAGAGCCAACGTTGCCACCCACAGCACCCGGAGCTGCTAACTGGCTAACGTTATGAGAGCCAACGTTGATACCCACAGCACCCGGAGCTGCTAACTGGCTAACGTTATGAGAGCTAACGTTGCTACCCACAGCACCCGGAGCTGCTAACTGGCTAACGTTATGAGAGCTAACGTTGCTACCCACAGCACCCGGAGCTGCCAACTGGCTAACGTTATGAGAGCCAACGTTGATACCCACAGCACCCGGAGCTGCTAACTGGCTAACGTTATGAGAGCTAACGTTGCTATCTACAGCACCCGGAGCTGCTAAGGTAAAGTTACTTGATTTCACTTTGAAAACGTTGAAATGACCAGTGACCACCTGTAATTGCACTGTTTACTATTTCATACAGTACTTGGTTTCAATAAATGAACCCAGTACATTTTACTGGGTTCAAACTGACACAAAATGTTGATTTATTTATGATCTGTTTGAAAATTAGAAATATAGGCCTCTCTCTTATACATGCCTCCTCCTAATACAAGCCTGGTACCCGCTACAGTTGAAACAAATACAAGCCCGGGTTACTATTAGAGGAATTACGGTATATCAACAATTATCAACAAAACCAACGGAATTGTTTCTGTATACATATTTATAAAACGAGGCATATTTAGCCAAAATATGTTGCCAGAACATTAAATAAAAGAAAAAAATTTGTTTTTCAAGAAAAGAAAAAAAAAGACTTAATGGGAAGAGTGTGCTTGTACATTTGAACACAGTTCCATGATACGTGGCTGCGTTGTGCTGAGAAAGAGGTGGAGATCCGCTTCTACAATTTTTTATTAATGTCAGTGCCGAAAATCCGGTCTCACAGAGGTATGTTGATGCAAGGGGACAAGCTCGCTCAGCGCAGCATTACGCAACACTGGGTACTCCTTTCCGGACTGATATCCAGAACTTTGCAAGGGCCTGTCCAGTGAACTTGACTTTCAATAGCTCGTCACAAAAGATCAATGAGCACCTCCTGCTCAGACAGTGGGAGGCCTGTTGCGTCATGCGTAATGAACAGATCTTGGATCCAGTTGTCCAAATTGTCTGTGCTCTCTCTTTCGGGAAAATAGTTCCAAAATTGTTCAATGAGCCCTATGTGGCTACAGATGATGGGCTTCAAATTATTTTAATACCCCAAAATTTTCGCTGATTATCTTGGAGTGCCACAAAAGGAGTTTCATAATCCAGCTCTTCATTTTAGCTGTGAGTCCAAATAGGTCTGTGTCCCGACCTTGTAGTTCCAGATTTAACGCATTGAGGCGGTCAAAGATGTCGGCTAGATATGCCAGCTGTGCCAGCGATTCATTATTCTCTGCCAATGGGTTGGAGGAAAATCCGTGCTTCTTCTCAAAAAGTTCAAAAAGCTAATTAGATAGCCACCTCACTTCAGTGTGGTATAGCAGCTGGTTATGCGCAGAGCCCATTTTGACGCAGGTCAGTCCGGTACACGCACGCTGGGCCGTGCGTCCCTGTGGAGGAGGCTCTGGTTATAGGGAGGGGGCAGCAGGGCGGGCGGTTACTCAAGCGGCTGTCAGGGAGACCTGTGATTAGGAGGCGCAGTCGACTCGTTCCAAACGGAGATGTGTATTGGAATACTGTTTCGGCCTCCGTTGATGAAGGGGTGAGACATGGCAAATACACACAGCTGCCAGGTGGAAAACTCGATCTGAGTTGGGCTTGTCGGTTTTTCTCTTGTTTTTTTGTGTTTTTGTTGTTGCCAGAATGATAATTAGTTGTTGTTCACCCCCTTCCCCCCCTCTTCTTCCACCTGATGACCCTTCCGAGTGCCGTTTGAAATGCACCTACCCGCGACCCCATTTTGGGTTGCGACCCGTAGTTTGAGAACCGCTGATCTAGATCACCATGTGGACATGCTGGAGGAAGCAGGAGGCCAGAAGGGAAGAGGAGATGGAGGAAAGTGAGGAGGACAAAGAAAAGGTTTAGGAGGAGGATTAAGAGGACAGGGGAGGACAAAGGTGATGAGTGGAAAGATAGAGGCAGCTAGCTCAGGGAAACGGTGGCTCAGGGAGTAGAGCAGTCGTCTGGTAATTGGGAGGTTCCTGGTTTGATTCCAGCTCCGCCTGGGCAGTGTTTCGAACTGCCCCCGATGAGCGGGTTGGCACCTCGCATGGCTGCCTCCGCCGTCGTGTGTGAATGTGTGAGTGAATGTATGAATGTGAGGCATACGTTGTAAAGCACTTTGGATAAAAGTATTTATATAAATACAGTCCATTTACCATTTAGGATATCCCACAGAGCTGAGCAGAACGCTGCAGCTAGACTGGGCTCAGACATGGAGACTCAGAGCTGAGCAGAACGCTGCAGCTAGACTGGGCTCAGACATGGAGACTCAGAGCTGAGCAGAACGCTGCAGCTAGACTGGGCTCAGACATGGAGACTCAGAGCTGAGCAGAACGCTGCAGCTAGACTGGGCTCAGACATGGAGACACAGAGCTGAGCAGAACGCTGCAGCTAGACTGGGCTCAGACATGGAGACACAGAGCTGAGCAGAACGCTGCAGCTAGACTGGGCTCAGACATGGAGACTCAGAGCTGAGCAGAACGCTGCAGCTAGACTGGGCTCAGACATGGAGACACAGAGCTGAGCAGAACGCTGCAGCTAGACTGGGCTCAGACATGGAGACTCAGAGCTGAGCAGAACGCTGCAGCTAGACTGGGCTCAGACATGGAGACACAGAGCTGAGCAGAACGCTGCAGCTAGACTGGGCTCAGACATGGAGACTCAGAGCTGAGCAGAACGCTGCAGCTAGACTGGGCTCAGACATGGAGACACAGAGCTGAGCAGAACGCTGCAGCTAGACTGGGCTCAGACATGGAGACTCAGGCGGCGGTTACACCTTTCGTTTCATTTTCGTTTCATTGTCAGATAATTTCGCCGCAACATGGCAGCCTCGAGTCACACTTTCGTTTTTGTCACCTGGGCACAGTGATGTAGTACACTGCCAAAGCAGTAGGTGGCAGTAGGTGGCGAACATGAAGGCAATTTCAACCAATCAGAACTTGAATGTGCCAATACACTTCCTGGAAGTTCCTGCAAAGAAATGTCAACAAGGCGGCCACCATCTTGGCTATTTACCCAATGCAGCAATTCTTTTTCAGCAAAGCCTAATAAAAGTGCAATAAACAAAACGGATACATTCACTGTGTGTTCTGCCTGTCATTTGTTGATGAAACAAAACTAACATCAACACAAGTGACCACCAAGAGCGGATAGTTTAGTCTAAAAAAAGATCGGTAGCTACATTGTTAGCTGCATGCTAACGTCAATGGAGTATGCCATTATAACAGTATAGCATTGTGGCTAGAAGCTAACGTTAGCTCACGCTAGTTAGCCAGCACCAAACTGATGATATCGGGAGCTATCAGTAGTTATATAACATTAGAGACAACGCTGTGTGTATTAAACAAAGGTGAATAGATGACTGGGCCATTTTGTTTAATGCTTGTTAAGTTGAAAGAGGAACTTTGAGCTAACAGGGTCTGATAGCTAATGCTAGCTCATGTTAGCCAGTGGTAATGCTAGCAGAATGAATGGATGTAAACTTTATTTAACATATTGCATAATGGGTACAATACAATACGGCTCAATACAAACAATTGTTAAGGGAATGCAGACTGTTGTAGCTTGGACTGGGGTCCTTATAACAATAACTTGACAACACATGGTAGCTGCAGCTATTTGGGACACAGGGACACGGAGCTGGGAGCTCTGTCCCAAACACACACACCAGTGGGCACGCAGATGGTATCTACTGCGCATGGGCGTTTTCGCAACAACGGCTCCGTGCAGACTACACGGCTGTTGTCGGCGCGTTTTTTAGGGGTTCTCCAAAACGCAAACACAATTTAGCGTTTCAGCCGTATCCACCAAAAAACGCCAAAAAACGCATTTCTGTGTAAAAGGGACATGAAACGTATTCAAAAACGTATAAAAACGAGCACAAAAACACTGTGTGTAACCCCTGCCTCAGAGCTGAGCAGAACGCTGCAGCTAGACTGGGCTCAGACATGGAGACTCAGAGCTGAGCAGAACGCTGCAGCTAGACTGGGCTCAGACATGGAGACTCAGAGCTGAGCAGAACGCTGCAGCTAGACTGGGCTCAGACATGGAGACACAGAGCTGAGCAGAACGCTGCAGCTAGACTGGGCTCAGACATGGAGACACAGAGCTGAGCAGAACCCTGCAGCTAGACTGGGCTCAGACATGGAGACACAGAGCTGAGCAGAACGCTGCAGCTAGACTGGGCTCAGACATGGAGACTCAGAGCTGAGCAGAACGCTGCAGCTAGACTGGGCTCAGACATGGAGACTCAGAGCTGAGCAGAACGCTGCAGCTAGACTGGGCTCAGACATGGAGACTCAGAGCTGAGCAGAACGCTGCAGCTAGACTGGGCTCAGACATGGAGACTCAGAGCTGAGCAGAACGCTGCAGCTAGACTGGGCTCAGACATGGAGACTCAGAGCTGAGCAGAACGCTGCAGCTAGACTGGGCTCAGACATGGAGACACAGAGCTGAGCAGAACTCTGCAGCTAGACTGGGCTCAGACATGGAGACACAGAGCTGAGCAGAACCCTGCAGCTAGACTGGGCTCAGACATGGAGACACAGAGCTGAACAATAAAAAAGGAACATCATTAGACGCAGTCCACTTTGCTCATATCAAGTTATAGATATTTGCCACCCAAAGATCTTGGGCCCAAGGTAAACCATCTGGTTACCTGAAAGAAGCAATAGAAGTTGAAAAAGAAAGATGGGTTATACTGAATGAAAAAAAAGAAAAACCTTGTAAATTGTGGTATCCTTGAAGTGTGGTGTATTGTGTTGGGTACTGTGGGGATTTGAGTACAGGGTTTAGCGGGTATTGGGGTGGGAGTGCTGGGGGGGAGGGGGGTAATTTTGTGGACTGTGGGTGGGTTTGGTTCATCTCTCGGGGCGAGAGACTTAGTTGTGGGGGGGGGGGTAATGTAGCGACCCTGAGTTTGGGGGTCATTGGTCAGCCGAGCTGTCACTCAGCACTCCGCCATCTCGGGCAGGCACTGACGCTATTGGTCGCTTAAGCCGCGTAGTGACAGAGGCTGGAGTGCGGGGACTGACCTGGGGGTGAGGGTATAAGAGGGTGGGGCACCTAGCGTGCGCTCTCTTAGCACTATCGGAAGTTCAGAGGCAGTTGTTGGGTACGATGAGAGGTGATGCACCCAGGTTGTACGCTGTACCCCAGAGACTGTAATATAGTACAAAGTGAGAACTAACCCCCCTGAGTCGGTGAGTCGTCAATAACGGTGAACGTTACAATACCTTCAATTTGGCATTTGTAAACTTATTACAATAAAGTGCATTTAAAACCTGTAAAAAGGGTTAACTTCTTTATATTCTGTTTTCAGGCATCACGTGTATGTATTTCTTTATTTCTTTATTTATTTCAGATCCCCATTAGTCACTGCCTCAGAAGCGACTATTCTTCCTGGGGTCTGGATACAAACATATAAAAATCAAACAAGAATAATCAATAAAACAACATAAAAACAAAACAAATATCAATAAAACACCAATAAAATATACAAATATAGAACATTAAACAAATCAAAATCAGACATACAAACAAATATAGAACAATAACAAATATACAAACATATAGAACAAATCAAATATCAATAAAACAACAAATATCAATAAAACCCCTGCAATTTGCATACCGCCCCAACAGGTCCACAGAGGACGCCATAGCCCATGTGCTGCACACAGCAGCATCACACCTGGACAAGAGGCAGGGGAACTATGTGAGAATGCTATTCATCGACTACAGCTCGGCATTCAATACCATAGTCCCCTCCAAACTCATAGCCAAGCTCAGGGACCTGGGCTTGAACTATGACCTCTGCCAGTGGGTCTTGGACTTCCTGACGGGCAGACCCCAGGTGGTGAGAGCAGGCAACTGCACCTCCTCATCCATCACCCTCAACATAGGGGCCCCCCAGGGCTGCGTTCTGAGTCCCCTCCTCTACTCCCTGTACACACACGACTGTGTGGCTCAGCGGAGTAGCAATACAATCATCAAATTTGCTGACAACACAGTGGTGGTGGGCCTGATCTCTGCCAACGACGAGAGGGCCTACCTGGAAGAGGTCAAGGTCCTGGCGGGATGGTGCCAGGAAAACAGCCTCTTCCTGAACGTCAGCAAAACAAAGGAGATGATTGTGGACTTCAGGAGGTCGGGGGTCAAGGACTACAGCCCCCTCAGCATCGACGGGGCACCGGTTGAGAGAGTCAACAGCTTTAAGTACCTCGGAGCCTACATATCCGAGGACTTGACATGGACCACACACATTGACAGTGTTGTGAAGAAGGCACGACAACGCCTCTACTTCCTCAGGCGCCTAAGGAAGTTCCAAGTCAGTCAGAAGATCCTTAAGAACTTCTACTCATGTACAATAGAGAGCATCCTGACTGGCAACATCACCTCCTGGTTTGGGAATAGCACTGCACAAGACCGAAGCAGACTACAAAGAGTGACACGTTCAGCCGAACGCACAATTGGAGGGGGGCTCCCCACCCTCCAGAACATTTACAACAAGCGGTGCAGGGGGAAGGCTAAGAGAATTATTAAGGACTCGAGCCACCCGAACAACTGCCTCTTTGAACTGCTGCGGTCAGGCAAGCGATACCGGAGTCTCAAGGCGAGCACAGAAAGACTCAGAAGAAGCTTCTATCCCCAGGCCATCAGGCTGCTAAACGAACAATGAACACTACACAACAACAACCATCAAACGCACATAGCACACACATCCACACGCACACACTCACTTTAAACAAACACACTGTAGCACCCACTCCACACACTTTATAGCACACACCCACTTTAAACAAACACACTGTAGCACCCA
Source organism: Notolepis coatsorum (assembly GCF_963971535.1). Taxonomy (NCBI): domain Eukaryota; kingdom Metazoa; phylum Chordata; class Actinopteri; order Aulopiformes; family Paralepididae; genus Notolepis; species Notolepis coatsorum. The sequence continues at coordinate 69,658,658 of NC_140167.1, read as the reverse complement.
CTCCCCACACTTTATATTTATTGATGAAGGACTGCACTACAACTTGTACACCTTACTGTAAATTGTACCTAAATTGTACCTCATCCCATTTCTGCTTTGCACTATATAGTACTGTACATTAGTACACTGCATAGTATTGTATATTATATGGTAACTCAGTTACGTCTATTCTGCATCGAACATTGTACATATGTCTATACTGAACACTGTGACCTCATTTTCTACTTCTAAATTACATGCTATACTATGTTATTTGATACTATCTTGTCTAGCACAGTCTCTGGAGCGTAACAGTAAGAAGCATTTTGTATGAAAGTATTCTGTACTTCTGTATGACAACTATTAAAGAAACTTGAAACTTGAAACTTGAAACAATAAACGGAGACATCTCAGAGAAAACTAAAACGTGCTCAAAAACAGCACGACATTCCATACACTAATACTCTAATACTCCTCATAACCACTAGACAAAGACATTCCAAATCAACACATAATCCAACACAAGAACGCATTCATTAGACACAGATTAGACCCAACCAAAATCAATCTCTTTCTGCATTACAGCCCCTCTTAGTCTCCTCTTGAATCCCACCTTACTGGTAATTGAAACCAAATACCGTGGAAGTGTATTCCAGTAGGACATTGCCCTGTACAATATACAGTTCTGTTTCATGCTAGCTTCCGCTCAGCATCATAATGCATATATCTCGCTTCAGTGGATATGCACTGAATAAATTTCAAAATGTACCTTTACATACCAACATCCGTCTGACCACACCCCCATCTGCTGCCTACATAAGCAGGGGTGGGGCCACACACTCATCTCCTTCTCAAATTTCATCCACATGATAGTGCCTGTATACCAATCACTTGGCGAGGAAGAAATTATTAAGAAAGGAAAACAGAAGAACAAGGAGATACGTTGACATTATATCTTTATTTTCTCTCTCACTATTTTCGAGAAAATACGGCGATATTGTCTTCATCACTGGAGTGTCTGGAAGATGATGATCATTCTGACCTCCACCGGCTTTTTCGTATTAGGGGCTCGCGCCGCTGACATGCTCCCCAACTGCAGTTCTCCTTGCTGCGGCTGGATGGGTTTGGCCCTGGGGCCATACAGCTGGACTGTGGGAAGCACCAGCTGTTGTGAGAAAGCGGTTGCTTCCAGGGTGGGGTAAGTACTGTTTTGCTTGCGAGCACTGGTTGTCTGCTTATGCTATGGGGGTTAGCTGACAATTTTACGAACGCCGACTCCGGACTCTGCTCGGCTTCTTAAGCGGCGGACGGAGGATCTTGGTCTGACGCCCATGACGGTCAACCTAGTGGGCCGCGACCAGGACCTGGTGAACCCAGGATTCTCTGGACGAGCGGATGCTTCTCTGTCCCGTGCATAAATGTGGAAGTACACCCTAACGAGGAAATGTGGGCATAGGATCTTCTTTATCGGGAGTTCCATGCTCAAAGTCGGCTGCAGCCCGGATGGGAATTGTGCTGGCTCCGCTGTATGTCTGGTAAATCACTGTTGAAAACTGTGTTTGACATTTCTTTTTCTCTTTCCTCTTAGGATGGGGAGGGACTTGGACAGCGGCCTGTCTGAAGGGTGGCTTGTTATGTCGTTGTGTACAGTTCAGGTGATAGCTGCTTAGCTGGCGTGCTAGTTGTGGCCTACTGTGTTAGCCAGTCAGCTGTTAGCTGCGGCGCTAGCTCGTTGTGTTTACCAGGCTAGTAAACGTTAGCTTGTTGCTATCAGTCGGAGGGCTGTTAGCTTAATGCTACACTGTTGAAACGATACTGTGACTATAACATGCCTTAAACACTCTGACTACGACGTCATCTTTGACAGAGGATGTTAGTCGACCCTACACCCGGGTGCCAGTGCCAGCGAGGACTTCGTCAACATGGAGAACGGCGGCTGGGTGGCATTGCGGACATACCCTCGTCACCGGCGCAGGAGATGCTGGGTTCAACTCGGTGTCCCGTTAACCAGTGTTGCTGTTCTCTCAGCCTGCGTTCTGGGTGAAGGTAGGAGTCCTCCGGACTTTAAACACTTCTTCTTTTCTTCCCTTCTAAATGTTTTGTAATAACGATGTTTCCAAAACATGTGTTGCTGCAATACATTGAGGATACAACGCGTGTTGTGTGTGAATTGTCTTGTCACTGGTATAGCTTCTCTCTGTAGTAAATCGGCGTTGTTTTTTACGTGTGTAAAAATGAACTGGTTTGGTTGTGATGAGAACATGTGTGTTCATGTAACGTTGTACCGTGGGTGAACTCACAACTAAGAGGGTTAATTAAACCTGTAAAGCTATGCTTAGTGACATGTGATTGAGAAATTAATCTTTTTCTCAGCCTGTGATGACAATGAACAGTATGTTCACACATTAACAGAGGTGCCTGTTCGCCTTGGTCGTATCAAGGGTAAGATAGGAGGGGTGACCCCCCGGTTCCCTGGGGCTTCCCCCCCTCCTCTCAGACATGTTTGGTTACAATATATTGTGTCACTGTGTTTGTGGGGATACGATGTAACCCTCAGCTTAATTGCTGGGGTTGTGCTTTCCGCTTGAGAAACAATTTTTTCCTAAAGAAAAGGTTGTTTGGTCACTTATCATGTGTGCTTAGCAAGGTCTGTGGCCTTTACATAATCGAGGACTTCTGTCTTCTCTCGTTATGAAAAACGGCGTTCCTCTGTAGTAAGAGTGTACTGTGCTATTTTTTGTTGTGATGAAGGGTTGTGTGTGTCTTGTGATCTACAACTGGGTTAGGTTTGGCCCACAGAAGCACATGTGTCAGTCTGGACTGGGGCTCTTAAAGGGGCCCTCTCTGTTCTGTGTTTTTCCTTAGTAAAACTCAGGTTGCAGGTTATCACATGAGCTATGTGAGGCTGTTCGATGCTTCATGTAGCAGGCTATGACTGTGTCATGCTCTACTTGTCATTACATCGTATCATGGGTGAGGGGTCGTAAAGGGGTGAACTGGTAATCCTTTCCTCCCCTTTTCTGATTGGTCAGGGGTTAAAACCTCCTGTCCTTCAAGGTTCCTGTCACGTTGCTGTTCGGCACGTTACAGGGTAAGAGGGGGGGGGGGGGGGAGTTTCCTGGTCCCACGCCCTGGAAGATTGGGCGTGTGCACCGTGGAAAGTCCCCCGCCATAGAGTACGTCACTGAGCGCGTCTCTAGTGGTAAGACTTCCATGGGTTGTTCAGGTCCATGTTATGGATCTGTTTCAGGGAGTTGTCAGAGCTCCTCCTCACGAAGCTCCTCCTCAGAGAGAAGTGCCTTCTGTGAGTTCGGACTCTCCTTCCCAGTGAGGGAGCCTCCTCAGAGTTCAGAGCCTCCTCCTCATATTGTCAAGGTGAGTAGAACTTCAAAAAAGGAGTTCTGCTCTATTGTGTGTGTATTCGATTCAATTCGATTATTGAGTGTGTATTGGTTCAGTGCCTCCTTCCTAGGAGAGCTCTAACCCAAGTGTTACATAGCTCAATGTTGCAATATATTCTTTTCAATCTATACAACTCGCGTGGGAAGTCTCTCTGGGGATTTCCGTCTCCTCCCTGTGGCGAGGGTGGCGGGATGTAAAAATGTAAACAATTTTTACCCTTAGCTGCGTCACGTGGGATTCATGTCAGTCTGTGTTTCTTTCTTTTTTAAATAAAAAGAGGAAGGAACATGAAGCACGACGGCTCCGTGTCGTTCTCCCAGGCTACTTGGAGGAACAATGTCTGGTGTCTTGCTAGACTATCCATTGATGTGTTTGGGTCTCGACGCGTACATAGTGCTGGCTCGGGGTGTTTCTGTTAAGAATCACGCAGGGGGCTAAGTGCGCCTTGGTTGCTCGTTATTAAAACAGCGTTTTTATAGAGCAACTGGGATGGAGTTTTGTCTCTTCCGAGCGCCAGTTTACTAGGTTGTCTCGATGAATTCTTGTTCATATCTGGGGGATGTTAATGGAATAGATCAGAACATAGGTAGAGGGGTCTCACGCCCTTGGGGTGGGCCACTGAGCGCGGTACAAATGGGACCGTCTGGGTGGTGCCCTCTTTTCATGTTTTAGATCGACACGCATACCTACCCCCTCTTCTGGAGTGGGCATGTCGGCGTGGTTAGGGCACGGGACTGGTTCTGGTCGCGCTGGTCCAGGTCAGTTAACCCGTTGTCCGCCGGGGATGCAGATCTGCTGTTCTGGTACCCTGAGGGACTTGTGCTTTTTTCGGGGGAAAAATGCCGGGTCGGCCCGGGTGTCACAGGGTTAGGCGTTATGGAGACCCTTTGTTGGGTACACGTTGTACCTGGCACTATCCTAAGGGACTGGTTCTCCTTTCTTTCGCTCCTCTCTCACGCATGGTGAAGAGGGGGCTGTTTGGGTGGTCTTCTGGACCTCCTCTGGTAACCCTGTGTGCTTCCCGAGCCGCCAGGCCAGGTCCGAAGTAATGTTTCGTCGACCCGTAGGCCTGGAATAACCCTTTTTTGAAAAGTGAAACACTTGTACTGTGGTATAGCCAGTGTATACCTGCAGGTGTGTTTTGGAGTTTTTTCTTGAGGGGTTATAGGAACAACCACCGCATATGGTACCAAGAGGGTGGTTGATTCCCTGGTGTGTTGGAGCAGAGTCAACTCCCGGGTTACCCGGTTGAGTGTGCCCCTGCACGTTCATGACGTCTGCCAATCGTGTCAGCCTTCTCTGCCTCGACCCCTCTGGGTGGGTTTTTTTTGGTGGAGGCTTTGTCATGGTGCGCAACAATGCCAGCATACGCCCCTTCCGCCGGGGTGCTGTTTTCAGTTGACCCCTTTGGCGCCTGTCTCGCCCGCAGTGCTCCAGGCTCGGGTCTAAAGCCTGCTGTCTGGTTTCCCTGGTGCGCTGCCTGCTTCCGTTATGGTTAGCCTTTTGAGTGCTTCAAGTTTCGGCCATGCTGACTGCCTGTGTTGCAGGGTCAGTGTGCCAGGCGGCGTACTAGTGGGGGGAGCGCCCGCTCTTGGAGGGGCCCTGTCCGAAGACGATGGCGATGTGGGGGGCGGTGTCACTAAGTGCGTCATTGACCTCTCCGGGCCCCCTTTTTCCGGGGGATCCAGTCCCTTCAGTGGGTCTGGGTCTTCCTTCGCGCTCCGCTGCTACGGCCTTGCCACGGGGTTGAGTTTGTTCTTGACCCCGTGATTTTGGGGGCAGTAACAAGGTTTGTTCCTTCGGTTCATTCCCTGGTGGCATGCGGGTTGTGCGTGTGCGTAGTCGTGGGGTCAAGCCACGGTCTGCTCACCCTGTGCGTTGAGTTGCTCAAGTTCCTCTTCGCACGGTCGGATCCGTCTCCCTCCCGTCCTCCAATAGGGAGGGTATCCCTCCATTAGGGAGGGTCGGGGGGGCTCGGTCCTCCCCGGTTCTGATGGTTGTGGGGGGCCTCAGTGGGGTACATTTGTCGAGCTTCTAGCTCCCGCTCAGCTCCTGCTATGCATTATGATGCTGAGCGGAAGCTAGCATGAAACAGAACTGAAGGTTATGTATATAACCAAGTTCTATGAATGCTAGTGACGCTCAGCATCTAGGCGCCACTGCGGCCCTTGATCTTTCATTGTGGTGAAATTTGTTGGGAAGGAGATGAGTGTGTGGCCCCACCCCTGCTTATGTAGACAGCAGATGGGGGTGTGGTCAGACGGATGTTGGTATGTAAAGGTACATTTTTAAATGTATTCAGTGCATATCCACTGAAGCGAGATATATGCATTATGATGCTGAGCGTCACTAGCATTCACAGAACTTGGTTATATACATAACCTTACGTTTTCTTTAAAGCTTCAGTCCTGGGTCTCCGCAGGGTGAACCGACCGCTCAAGGCTTGTCTAGTGCCATAGCCATGATGACCATCACTAGTAAGCACCAGCTTAGCGATGGGCCAGTATACCGGCCCCTCGTGCTTATGAGGAACATTTGGAGACATGTCCAACTCGACCACACATTACGGCAGCTAGCTACGACCAGCTCATGGTGGCTAATTAGGTAGCGCTAATCGTTACACTAAATTATCATACTAACACAACTTTCTAATATTCACATTACACAAAATTCTCATGTTAACACAACTTTCTAATATTCAAATTTATTTAGTTTGAGACTCACCAAGGATTTCTCTGATGCTAACTAGCAACCGTCTCGACGAGTGTATGCTGAATCCGTTCGCGCACTTTCATAACATCCACAAACATTCTTCTTTTGAAATCAAACTCATGGTATCATACCAGTATTCTCTCATATACTGCTCTTCTATCAGTAATCTGATGATAGTTATCATATATCAAGTATTCTCGCGCACGTTACAAGTTATGTCTGACGCGGGGGATGTCTTTAACATCCACACCTCATGTCATTCTTGACTCGACAAAGGAAAACCTAGGAGGCAGGCCTAACGCTCTGATTGGTCAAATCTCATTTCAACGTTTCATCACTTTTAGATTCATTAACTATCAGGTGCATCATTTACAAAGTATTCACTCAGTATTTTTATACAATACTTCCGATTCCCTAGAATTAATAAAACAAATGCTAAGATGCAGTTGCTCTTGTCTTGTAGGAGCTCTAGTAACCAGGGGTTACACAAACCTTAAACTAACCTTAACCCTAAGGCACATGCACAACTACACTATCTTTCTTCCCCCCCTCTCTCTCTCTCTTTCTGTCTCTCTTACAGTACTAACACAAACACACGCCTTCAACTTGTACACACATACACACACAGCTTATTCATTGTATCTATACTCAATCTTTCTAACACACACACACACACACACGCGCACGCACGCACGCACGCACGCACGCACGCACACACACACACACACACACACACACACACACACACACACACACACACACACGCACACACACACAGCCTTCACCCATTTCTCTACATCATCCCCAATCATATCTATCTCTACGTCATTATCTCTAGACATCTCTGTACATCATATCTATAATTCATATTATGTATGTCAATGCTCCACTTAGTTTTGTCTACAGAGATCTAGGCTAGGGACATTGCTGTGACCTAGGTCTCTACATGTTGCAACATGTCACTCTATCGTTAATAAAAGACTCCATTCTCCACCTCCGTGAATAATCTGGTCAAATTATTCCACATCACTAACCTAGAGGGGGGAATTCCACAGCAAATCAACATGAAACTCATTCACTAGGTTGATGCATAACTGATTAATTCTCTCTATGTGGCCAAAAGCGATCTCTGCTCAGAAACATTGTCCACAAAGTGTGCTGTTCTTGTAGAGCCAGGCGTCATAAGGACGCTGCCCTCTAGCCTCAGAATTACGATGGTGGCGGGTCATTTGAGTTTCCTGATACCTCGATTGTCTCGGATCGTCTGCATGATGCTGGGCATCCGCTGGAGGTTGGTAATCCTACCACACTAGGACCTTGTTCAAGTACTGTACATGAGCAGAGCTGAGCTGAAGCTGGAGAGAGACAGTACTGTACATGAGCAGAGCTGAGCTGAAGCTGGAGAGAGACAGGACTGTACATGAGCAGAGCTGAGCTGAAGCTGGAGAGAGACAGGACTGTACATGAGCAGAGCTGAGCTGAAGCTGGAGAGAGACAGGACTGTACATGAGCAGAGCTGAGCTGAAGCTGGAGAGAGACAGGACTGTACATGAGCAGAGTTGAGCTGAAGCTGGAGGGAGACAGGACTGTACATGAGCAGAGCTGAGCTGAAGCTGGAGAGAGACAGGACTGTACATGAGCAGAGCTGAGCTGAAGCTGGAGGGAGACAGGACTGTACTTGAGCAGAGCTGAGCTGAAGCTGGAGGGAGACAGGACTGTACATGAGCAGAGCTGAGCTGAAGCTGGAGGGAGACAGGACTGTACTTGAGCAGAGCTGAGCTGAAGCTGGAGGGAGACAGGACTGTACATGAGCAGAGCTGAGCTGAAGCTGGAGAGAGACAGGACTGTACATGAGCAGAGCTGAGCTGAAGCTGGAGGGAGACAGGACTGTACATGAGCAGAGCTGAGCTGAAGCTGGAGAGAGACAGGACTGTACATGAGCAGAGCTGAGCTGAAGCTGGAGGGAGACAGGACTGTACATGAGCAGAGCTGAGCTGAAGCTGGAGAGAGACAGGACTGTACATGAGCAGAGCTGAGCTGAAGCTGGAGGGAGACAGGACTGTACATGAGCAGAGCTGAGCTGAAGCTGGAGAGAGACAGGACTGTACATGAGCAGAGCTGAGCTGAAGCTGGAGGGAGACAGGACTGTACATGAGCAGAGCTGAGCTGAAGCTGGAGGGAGACAGGACTGTACATGAGCAGAGCTGAGCTGAAGCTGGAGAGAGACAGGACTGTACATGAGCAGAGCTGAGCTGAAGCTGGAGGGAGACAGGACTGTACATGAGCAGAGCTGAGCTGAAGCTGGAGGGAGACAGGACTGTACATGAGCAGAGCTGAGCTGAAGCTGGAGGGAGACAGGAGTAGACAATCCAGTCTGTTCACACCGGCCACCAATGTCCCGCCATGATAATCCGTGACCAGGGGAGTGAAGAGATACAGGATGTGAACTTCCCAGGAAACAGGAAGTAAGTAAGTTCAGTGGCCATAATCCTCCACCATCTATACTCTATAGCTTCACGCTCGGCGGGTGTATTGCTGAGGACACAGGGGTGTGTGTTGAGTGTAAAGTCGATGAGCGGCTCTCGAGAACGCTGCAAGCCCCACTTCTGAGGGGCCATGCCATTGGTCCGAACACGCACATACTCCGAGCAGAGACGCGTTCAAAATGGCCACACACACATGTTTCCCCCCACAATGCCGCAAGCAGCAATACCCAGGAGCCAAGCAATTGGCGCCGCTCCGACTATGCCACGCCCCCAAAACGGGCACTGCTCTAGTAGTCTTTAATAATCCATAAGTGCACCGTGCCCAGGGCCTCGTTAGACAACCCCACCTGCTGACCGTTTGCATCGCAGCAACAGGCATCACTGTATGGCTCACTGCAGGATGTTGAAAATACATGCAGTGCGATGACATCCCAGCTCATTTGTTAAAGCTTAATTAACGTTCTTCCTCATCCTTCGCACTCAATCAGAATCTCTCCACTCTTTTTTTGAATTTTTCATCATCAACGTCCTTGGAGATTCGGCTCCTTCTGTCACTTCAGTCTTAATGATTTATGTGTGTGTGTGGTGCACCCCCCCCCCCCCCCTCCCTCCCATTCCAATGTCTTGAGATACAGAACTCTCAGGTTAACCTTGGTGGAGATTCCAGCGGTCGCCAACACACCCACTTTCGACCACAGTTACCACAGTTTAACGCCCCTGGCGCGCTTTCCCTGTGTTTTGAGTAATGCCTTGCATCGCTATCTCCTTCACCGCCGAGCCACCCGACTCCTGAGTGCGAGCCGCCCGACAAGGTCACGGCCGGGGCGAGCTCACCTCTGGGCGTTTTCCTTTGTGCTTCGCGCGGAGACACTGAGGGCACGTGTCTCTCCGCGCCACGTCAGTGGGTGCCATATTGTCAGCTCACTTGACTGTTTAATATGACAAATACATATCTTGAAACTTGAATCTTGACTCTTGAATCACCGATCTTCAGAGACGGCATTGAATGGGTGGCCTACATTTTATATGTGTACATAATCCGGACTAGAATAGACGTAGTTCAGGCTGATTGTCAATGCAACCGTCCCTAATTAGAGCGGGAGTGAGGAGTGAGGAGGGAGGAGGGAGGAGGGAGGAGGGAGGGGGGAGGAGGGAGGAGGGAGGAGGGAGGAGGGAGGAGGTAGCGTTGAGGAGCAAAAAGACCATGTAATATAGAAGGAATGCAGCACAGTGTAAATGCTGCCTTGGCTTAAACATGACGGATGAGATTCAGGGGAGAGGATAGTATGCACTGAAGTATATGTGTGTGTACTGTATATAGCTGCTTTAGTTCATATTCATATTACTCCCTTACATCATCTTCACAGACATCTTGGTAATCACAACAGGTGATTGTAATCAAATTACCGGTGATAATAATTAAATGGCAAACGTTAATGTGGCCAATTATCTGTGTTCACAGCAATGTGATGCATAACATTGGAAGGGAATGGATGGATGACACATCATGAATCATGAGAATCATAGTCCCCCCCTCAACACACACACACACACACACACACACTTGCGCAATCCCTGTATATCTTCCTGTACATTTACATTTTGTATACCTTCCTGGACATTTACATTTGACTGTACATTTTAGTGTATATTACATATATGTACGTATATTTATATTTTAGAAGGTATATACATATTTTAGAATGTATACAGTATCTCTGGCTGTATTTTTATTTGTATTCTTTTTGACTAACTGAATGTTCATTGTGAGCGATCTGTGGTGCTGAATTTCCCTTGGGATCAATAAAGTAGGCCTACTTATATTCTATTATATTCTATTCAATTATATTCTCTAAAAACATGCTTGCTCTTGTCTCCTTGGCAACATGACTCCCTTAACCGGTATGGATGTCATCCTGACAGAACAAATCACACCCTGACAATAATAGTATTACATGACCATATTAAATAATTATGAGACTCAGTCCAGGCGGACAATGCCCCCCCACCTCCCCCTCCCACCTCCTTTCAAACGTCTCCCCCATTCATAAATCACACATCCATCTCGCATAATCAGCCGGCGCGTCGCTCGAAAACGTGCCGCAATTATTCCCATCGACCACCGGATCATGAACCACCATGGGCCCTGTTACCTGTCAAGCCTCTTTGCGCCGACGGACAATTTGTTCCATTGATTCACAACGAGCCATTTATTTAAAACCAAGCACTCAACTGGCCGTCGTAACACCTGCCTGATAGACCGCTAGTGGATTTACACTGGAGCTGTTTGCTTTGGACTGATTAACGCCATTGTCTCCATTACCCCTCCCCCCCACGAACCAACCCCCGATGGCGCTGCGCGGCATTGAAGTGCCACTCTGCGACGGCGGACGCTTTCAAGAGAGATCCCGATTAATGGACGATCCACTTGTTTAGCAGCACTCCACCTACCGGAACGCCGCTCTCCAGAATGATAATTAGTTGTTGTTCCCCCCCTTTCCCCGCCTCTTCTTCCACCCGATGACCCTTTCGAGTGCCGTTTGAAATGCAAGCGGCCGCCATTAATGGTTGTTACAGGTCTGAGTGAATTAGCGCTCTGTGAGGCCGAGGCCTTGGAAAGAGCTTTGCTGTAGCGCGGACCAGAGCTCTCCGCCTCCTCCCATTCCGCGGGGTGTTTTTTCACAGGCGAATACGTCCTTCGACTAGAGGCCCAAAAATTGAATTATTAACGCCCGCTCCCTCGCGGACG
>NC_140167.1:69624830-69644830 GCF_963971535.1 Notolepis coatsorum | reverse complement strand
TGCTTGGGGGTCCAATCCAGCATCATTGTGATGTAAGGTGGTAGCTTTCCAACAATAGATAAACAAGTGCCAATGTTTATTATACCTCTCTACCAACCCACCGTATCATACAGGATACAATCGTGAGTACAATAGCTATCACCAGTGATGGTAAATGATCTTTTATCCAAATCGCTTTACAACTTATGCCTTGCATACACACCGATGATGGAGGCAACCATGCAAGGTCAGTGGCGGCCGGTGGGTGCTTCGCCACTAGGGGCGCTATACCAAACATTTTGCATGTACATGTACAGTACCACGCAACAGACTCATGGCAAGACGTGAGCGATTCGACTCACGCTCACGGCAATGAATCGGCTCTTATGAACGAGTCGCTCAGCTGTTACTACAACAACACACAACCAGTCAAATAAAGTATAGTCTAGACTCTAATTCACAACTTGAAACACAATATATAAATAGAAAAGTTAGAAACAAAACTTGCCCTGTCTCCAAACACAGGCAGATCTCTCCCTCTCTCCTTCTCTCTCTCACACACAGCGCGACGTGGAATCGATTCGTTACACAATCAGACCTATTATATACCAAGAATAACTTCAGTATGAGTACAGGGCTGTACACATATTTTGCATATTGTTAAACGAGCCAAGGCTAGCTATTAAACTATCGATATGAATCGAAAATCTGGGACCTGATGTAAACAAGACAAACGTCTTTCTCTGGTCTGCATCCCCTTAACAATTGTGTGTATTGAGCCGTACTGTATTGTACCCATTCTGCAATCTGTTAATAAAGTTCTCATTCATTCAAACATAGACGATATTGAACAAGCCATAATCCACGTATTTTCAATCCGAGAGAGCTGCAGTAGTTAAATCAATGAGCCATCGACACAGTCAGTGTGGTAACGTTATTATTGCATCCAAGATTGATACACGGCTGGCTAGGCAGTTGGTAGTCATAGTCTTGTGTTATAAAATAAATAAACAATCAGCAATGTCTCGCTTCATGAATGGCCAGCAGTAGCCTAACAGTACTGTGCTCCTAAAAAAAACTATTTACAAACGTTAACGTTAACCACAGAGAGAGAGAGAGAGAGAGAGAGAGAGAGAGAGAGAGAGAGAGAGAGAGAGAGAGAGAGAGAGAGAGAGAGAGAGAGAGAGAGAGAGAGAGAGAGAGAGAGAGAGAGAGAGAGAGAGAGAGAGAGAGAGCGAGAGAGAGAGAGAGACTCACTGTTTAGTTGACACGTCCAGGGCTTGCCTTGATAAAGTGTATAATCCACTGTTGATGTACACAGGGTATCTGCAGGTTTAGCCCAGTCAGATTTAAGGCTTTTTAAGACTTTTTAATGCCACTCAGAATTAAATTTAATACCAATTTCACGATAACAAAATGGCAAAAATCATGGGTACTCTCAGTACACTCATTCAAGGGTACTACGACTATGCCTGCACCTCATGGTACCAAAGCACCTCAAAGGCACTAAAAACAAGATACAAACATCACAAACAAACTGGTCAGACTACTGCTTAACCTCACTCCTAAAACCCACTTTACCCCTGCCCACATTCAAAACCGCTCTTAAAGAGCACCTACGGGGGTGCTCCAGTAGCACACCATGTTACCGCGCTGCGTCGCGGGACTCCGTGCTGCGTCACGGATCTGGTTGACTCCGAGTTCGATTCCCGGACTCGCCGTCATTTGCCGAATGTCTCCCCCTGCTCTCTCTCCCGTTTCACCCTACAACTGTCGGTCATGCTTGACCAGAATAGCGATAAACGCTAAAAAATAAAGTAAAAAAAAAAAAAAAGCACCTACGGGAGGCTGCAATACGAAACTGGCCACCGTAAATGTCCAACCCCCCCCCCTCCTCCTAATGTACAGTCTCATCCCCATCATATATATATAATATGTTCTGTTATGATCTCTGGGTAACAGAACAGTACTATGTCATGTATGTTTTTACTGTATTTATTTCTGTATATTTTATTTCATTTTTATTCTATTTTACTCTACTCTTATCCTAGGCAACTTGATTGATTTGTGTTATTATTCTAATTCGTGACCTGTCCTGTCTAAATGTTTAAATGTTGAGCGATTTGCAGTGTCAAATTTCTCACGGGATAATAAAAGTATTTCTATTCTATCTATTCTATGTTGTGTATGTCAATATGAATTGAAAATGGGGGACCCTGATGTAAACAAGACAAACGTCTTTCTCTGGTCTGCATCCCCTTATTATTGTGTGTATTGAGCTGTACTGTATTGTACACATTCTGCAATCTGTTAAATAAAGTTTTCATTCATCCAGTTGTTTTGTTTTTGTGGTTTGGTTGAATGAATACTTTATTTAACAGATTTCAGAATGGGTACAATACAGTACAGCTCAATACACACAATAATAAGGGGATGCAGACCAGAGAAAGACGTTTGTCTTGTTTACATCAGGGTCCCCCATTTTCAATTCATAGTGACATTTATGACATGCACAACATACATGACATTTATGGCATAGGGATATACATGACATACAGGTATATATTACCGTTACATTTGTGACATACATGATATGCAAATATACAGTACTGTTACGCATAGATCCTAACAGAGTCAGGGAACATCGCTTGAAACACCTCTCCTAGTCCCTCATTTCCATTGTAGGACTGATGCTTTGCGACCGTATTTAGAACCCACAGTACCTCAGCTTCAAGGGTTGGCGTGGAGCCGAACGTTACCCGGACAGGTGCAGATGTAATTGGTGGTAGACCTACCTGTCCCTGAGCAGTTGATGTGGACGGCGTCGAAAAGAAATTTGATATTGAAGTTGTCTGCAGGCGGGTTTTTGCAGATGTAACATGCTTAGCGCTGTGGCATGTGTGACTCGACTGCTTTTATTCCCATCGTTCCCAGTTTAAAATCCTTTTTGCGGAGTTTGCAGCGGGCCTCGTACTTTCACTGGACCAACCACGGTGCAAACAGAGGGTTTTCGAGCAAGTTCTCATTAAATTTGCACTTTCCCATGTTAAATTAACGAGTGCAAATAAATACAAATCAATTAAACGAAACTAAACGTCAGCGTTATCGCTACGGCTTGAATAACGTGTTACCTATGCTCCGGTGTTCTGAAATAGCTCCCGACGGCGACACACATTAAGGACCATAAATTGGTTCCGCCCCACTGCGTACCGTTTGCGTGAAAGAGAAAAAAAAGCCTGACTTTATCTCCCGTTAATAATAGTTAACCCCCAGATTTCACAATGAAACATAAGATGACATGGCATGTTTTTAAGACCTCCGAAAGTCGGATTTAAGACATTTTAAGACAAATTAAGGCCTTAATAGTTGATAGTTGAATTTAAGACTTTTTAAGACTTTTTAGGTCCCGCGGACACCCTGTGTACAGTATTCCAGACCACTGTCCACTGTGTCCAGACTGCATCCGCCATATAGCTTGTTAGCCAAGTGTTAGCTTGTTAGCAGTTGGTCACACAACACAAGTACTTCATTCCTTTGTCCATTTCCGAATTCAAACTACCTGGCGTTCTATCGCCATGCTCTAAGACAAACTCTAACCTTAACCAACTTTGAAAGAGTGCCTAAGCTTAACAGTCTAAAGAACTTGCAGTCACGGCACGCTCAGCTGCATGCATCTCACAACAACACAAATCTCTACCACCAACGGAGGACCAACCTAGGAATAACCTAGAATTGGAACATTAGAAATTGGATTCGGCCAATCAGAGATCGTCTCTGTGAAATTCTGCTACGGAAAAAAATACTGGCGTCGGCCAATCAGAGAGCGTCTCCGCGAAATGCGGCTACAGAAATTCTTGACGCTACTGGCTAGACCGCTTCAAATCGCGCCCGGATTCCAACATAATAGTCATATTTCAACGCACAACGCGTTATGCACTGATTGGCTGTGACGGATACAGCGATCAAACTGTGACGCACACTCAGAGCGCTATCGTGTCTAGCCCGGGCCGAGAAATACGAAAAAATAAAAAAAATAAAAAAAACGTGATGTCACTTCCTGCTCAGGAAAACGAGTGTTTTTTTATTTGAGATAATAACGTTATATTGTGCATTGGAAATACAAACATACTTAAAATGAGTAAATATTATTCATTTTAAACATGTTTATATTATTTATAGGGCTATAAAACAAAAAACAAAAAGATTCTTTTTCTTGTTCTACTCTCATATAACCAGGCAGGGCCTGAAGGGGGGGCGGCGCCCTTGCGCCCCTAGTGGCAGAGCCGCCACTGTGCAAGGTGCAAACCGGCTCAGCAGGAACAGTTAGGGGTTAACTGTCTTGCTCAAGGATAATTCAACGTGCTGCTGGGAGGAGCCTGAATCCAACCGGAAACCTTCAGATTACCAGACAACCGCTCTACCTCCTGATCCACTGTCACCCCTGAAATAAATCTGGGGGCAGAATGATAGACCAAGTGTGAGGGCTGGAGAGGACTGCATGCTGCCCAATGAGGGGGCGTGCCGCTTTTCTACCTCACGCACCTGTGAGTGGTTGGTAATTAGCTCTTCGGGAGACTACAAAGACTGCCTTCCACTCATTGCCTGGTAGTCTTGTTGCCACCATCTACTGCCGCGTCTCCGGCGTGAGACGTCGTGCCATCTTCATCCTACCACCTATACCGCCGCATCCCCTGTGTGAGACGTCGGCGCCGTTTTCCTGCTGGGACGTTTTCATGCTCCTGTGGATTTCCCTGTGTGAGCACCGCCATGCTCCTGTGGATATTCCCTGTGTGATCACCGCTTCCGTGCGGTCCTCGTTTTTCAAGTTCCCTGTTGGCACCTTTGCCTGGTGAGTCTCTTGACTACCTGAACATTTCCGTGATGTTCTGGATGTTTTTTCGGTCACCCTTTAAAGGGCCATCGCTGCATTTTTTGTTGTTCATCTGGACTCTTGTGTATTTCACCCTTAAAGGGTGCTCCCTTTTTTCCCTGTGAAATAAATAATGCCCTGTTTTTGGCTAACTCTCATACCTGTCTTGTGTTGTGCAATTGGGATCGCTATACAAACCATAACACCATTTCTAAGGGTTTAAGAGTGGAAGGAACATCATTTATAATCCAACACTGCTTCTGTCAAGATTATCTATAGTATGTAAATGTAAATTCCTCATCAAGTCAGACGGCCGTCACACGCCGCCGCACGTCGCAGCACATTTGCTTACTGTGTTATTGTTGATCAACCAACACGTAATTTGAATGATAAAATGGCCACCATTTGATTGACACCCGACTTGACCTATTACGTGCTTCCAATCTCGGGTTATAAGACCAAACAGCCAACAAGCGTAGAAAAAGTCCTCCTGGTGAACGGACCGGTGAAAATTATTGACTGTTTTTGTAGCTGATGAAATTCTGGA
Source organism: Notolepis coatsorum (assembly GCF_963971535.1). Lineage (NCBI taxonomy): Eukaryota > Metazoa > Chordata > Actinopteri > Aulopiformes > Paralepididae > Notolepis > Notolepis coatsorum. The sequence continues at coordinate 69,639,434 of NC_140167.1, read as the reverse complement.
GATGACAATATCTTACATGAGGGATGTTTACTATAAAGTGAGAGAAGAAGAAGAAGAAGAAGAAGAAGAAGAAGAAGAAGAAGAAGAAGAAGAAGAAGAAGAAGAAGAAGAAGAAGAAGAAGAAGAAGAAGAAGAAGAAGAAGAAGAAGAAGAAGAAGAAGAAGAAGAAGAAGAAGAAGAAGAAGAAGAAGAAGAAGAAGAAGAAGAAGAAGAAGAAGAAGAAGAAGAAGAAGAAGAAGAAGAAGAAGAAGAAGAAGAAGAAGAAGAAGAAGAAGAAGAAGAAGAAGAAGAAAGGAGAATGCTCACTCGACGTCACCTTCCCGTGAAAAATGCATTGGTCTGGGCGGCCATTTTGGATAAGCATACTGATACACACATTAGAAAAACATGCATAAAACACACATTTTCTGTGGTATTATTTTGTTATCAACTTTGGACCTGTACTAGATAAGACTTCAGGCTATGGACCCATTGTGTTTTCCAGCTCAAACCTCTCAGCTGAATCTGTTTGCTAAATAATTCAGAGGTAAGTAAAAGACTCAAACCTCTGTAACTCTATTACATTAGCACTGAATGTTTGTCCAGAATGTTTCCTTTCAAAAGAGACCAGACTCATGCATGTACTATAAATGGTTCAAGAATAAGTTTCAAATTACTTTGGGTATGCAATCGACAGGCGTTTTATGCAAAACGTGTCCAATGCTTAAGAGGATATTCTCTCTCAATGTTAGATTCATTTGCAGTGGATATATGCATACTAGTATAATCAATATTTCTGGCTCTAGTAAGCAGCATGAATTTACATGAAGTACCAGTTTGAGATTAATAATAGCATCCTGTGTAGAGCATTAAATGAAAGTTGCAGAATATCAGTGGCCAGTTGTACAGACTCAGCAATACAATACACAATAGTGTCATCAGCATATAAATGGATTTGACAATCACTCAATAAAGGAAAAATATCATTAATATAAATGGTGAAGAGGACATGACCCAAAACTGACCCTTGCGGAACACCTTTTGATAATGGCAATAATTCACACTGGACACTCCCCGACTTCACACACTGAAGTCTATCAAACAAATAATTCTAAAACCAATCACAAGCCTCTCCAACTAAACCAATACTACATAACCATTGTAAGAGCAAAGGATGATCAACTATATCAAATGCTTTTGACAGATCCACAAAAAGGGCAGCACAGTGTTTCTTATTGTCTAAGGCAGATGCTATATTATTGCTGAAATATTGCTGTGATTAGCTCTAAATATAGATTAGTGCAGACTTAATACAGAGTGACTTGAAATAAATGCTTTGAGTTGGTACCAAATATTCCAGGATTTTTGCTAGGCAGGATCATTAGGAGATTGGTCTGTAATTATCTAGATCATTTCTATCCCCTCCTTTGTGCAATTAAATTACCTAGGCCGACTTCCAAACACTAGGAAATATGCCTGTTGAGATAGAAAGATTAAATATATACATGAATTGCATGAAGCGTTGGGTCTTAAATATATATATTTTTTTAATCCTCTCCTGTTGAATTACTTGTATCAATGGCTTGCAACGCTTCAAATACTAAATTCTAGGAGAGTGCAAGAATTTAGTATTTTAATTTAGTATTATTATTATTAGTATTTAAAATAAATGCCCAGTTTCAGTAAAGTGTTTATTGAAAGCTAGGCAAGCCTCTTTCTGTTCATAAATCAGTCAGAAATAATTAGGGAAATCGTGGGTTTGTTTTTCTTTGAGTTTACTGCTTACTAAAATTGTGCAGGGTTTGAATATGAACTAGTAATTAGGTCCAAATAATCAGTAGATTTGGCGTTTCTCACAGGTGATGTGCCTTTATTTCTATGTTGTCTAACCCATGGGATGGATCCATGTTAGTGAACAGCCTTTCCCTAAATGAAGCCGATCATTTGGGTGAAAGCCAGGGAGTTACTATTTTCATTCCAAGTGTTTTCAACAGAACACATGTGTTGAAATAAAGGATTTTGTGGAGAAAAGAAATCCAGTGTAATTTCAACAACTGGGATCTCAGATGCATATGTCACTATGGAAAACTGGAATAAATCAAGGTTACTACCAACTTCCTTGAGATAATCAGATGTATTATTCAGTCAGTTCAGATTAAACAATTAACATTTCATTCAACATTGGAATATTGAATATTGATCTGCTGTTTCGTCTACAGAACTTGTATCAGCAGATGGGGGTCTATGGACCCCTACCACAATTACTGAGGAAATTGGTGACAGCATTAGGAACCTGATTTAAATGGGACATGTACTGCTATTCCTAGCACTATTTGGGCAACTTTACACAATTCCTGTGAGTGTATTGAAGACATCTGTACGTTTTCTTTTTTTTAAATGCATTGTTTTATATTTCTAATCAAGTACTCAAAATCATAATTTTTCAGCTTCAAGATTTCAGGCTGTTATGGCCTGGCTCCGCCCATAAGCACTTTGAGTGACAGTCAGTCCACACAGTCTGCGACTGGTAGACAGAGAGAGAGAGAGAGAGAGAGAGAGAGAGAGAGAGAGGAGAGAGAGGGGGTGGGAGAGAGACTGTCTACTGGACTGTCTCCACTCCAATGTCGGACTCCGCGACCTAGCCCTTGGCTTATTCCAGTCCCTCTTGGCTGGTCGGACTGAGTGTGTCTCCCTCGGGGGCGCAACATCCTCCAACCACCCTGTCACCTGCGGTGTCCCCCAGGGATCCGTCCTCGGCCCCCTGCTGTTCACCCTGTACATGCTCCCCCTCGGCCGCATCATCGGCCGGCACGGTGTGTCTTTCCACTGCTACGCTGACGACACCCAGTTATATATCCGGATCACACCATCATCACCTTCATCACCCCCCACACTGACCACTTGCCTGGAGGAGACTAAGGCGTGGATGAACCACAGGTTTCTCCAGGTCAACAGCTCCAAAACACAAGCCATGCTGATCGGTACCCCACACCAGGTCCGGTCAACCACCATCACCACCATCTCCTTCTCCGGTCAGGACATTCCCCTTTCCACCCTTGTCACCAACTTGGGCGTGAAAATGGACCCCCACCTCACATATGATACACACATCAAACACCTCTGCAAGACCTCTTTCTTTCACCTCCGTAACATCACCAAACTCCGCCCCTCACTCACCCTGGCAGACTCGGAGAAACTCGTCCACGCTTTTGTTTCCTCCAGGCTGGACTATTGCAATGCACTCCTCATCGGGATTCCTAGCAAAAGCATTAAAAAACTGCAAACCATTCAGAATGTCGCTGCTAGGATCCTGATGAGGGTGCGCAAATATGATCACATCACCCCCACCCTCAGGGAACACAGGATTGAGTTCAAGGTGTCCCTCCTCACTCACCAGTGCGTACACGGTGGTGCCCTGCCTATCTCAAGGAACTCCTCACCCCCAGTCCTCCTCACGTTTCCTCCGCTCCGGCACAGCCTACCTCCTCAAAGCCCCAGGACTAAGCTGCACTCCATGGGTGATCGCGCCTTCTGCTCCGCCGCACCCAGACTGTGGAATGCTCTCCCCATCCACCTGAGAGCACCACAATCCGTCGAGGTTTTTAAAAGGGGCCTAAAACATTTCTTTTTAACAAGGCTTTTGCCTGAATTTTCTTTTACTTTTATTTTTTTACTTCTATTCATTTACTATTATTTTTATTTTATTTACTCTTAGGTTCTTCCATTTACTGGTTGTTAGTCTTTTTAATTGTTTTTATTAATTTTAAATTGTTTTATTCACTTAACTTTTGTATTTGTCTCCTGTAAGCGCTCTGAGATTCTCGCGAATGTGAGCGCGGTACAAATCGAATCCATTATTATTATTATTATTAGAGAGAGAGAGAGAGAGAGAGAGAGAGAGAGAGAGAGAGAGAGAGAGAGAGGAGAGAGAGAGAGAGAGAGAGAGAGAGAGAGAGAGAGAGAGAGAGAGAGAGAGAGAGAGAGAGAGAGCGAGAGAGAGAGAGGAGAGAGAGAGAGAGAGAGAAAAGACAATCCGTTCTTTTTTTCTCTGCCTCTCGGTGTGCTGCGCGCAGCTTGGGGGTGGGGGGGGCCTCCCTTCCTCCCTCTCTCTTCCTTTTTTTCTTTCTATCGCTCTCCCGTTCGGAGTGTGGTGGCGCGGCAGGTCCCCCCCCACAAGTGCTCCTGAATGCTCTCTCTCTCTCTCTCCCTCCAGAATGCACGCAGAGTATGAGGAAGTGGTTTTCCACTCGCTGTGTACAGTCAGTCTATGTAGATTGTGGGCGGGCATTAGCTACAACCACAGAGCCAATCACATCACTGTCATTCAGGCTTCAAATCAGGATGGCCTAATTTACTGGAGAAGGAATTATCTGAGCTGAATCAGAGCAATCCGCCAATATGGTATTTAGACACTAAAACACATTGATACTAACTCCTATTACTATAATACAATGCTAGAGACTGAAAAATGACATTTATAGACATGTCCCCTTAACATAATACTGTAACCACATTCCAATTCTGTCTGTTCTATATAAGTTGTAATCCTTTACAGCTACATCCATGTCGTCCAAGACACTCTTTGAGCCAGGTTTCACTCAGCAGCAATATATCAGGAATAGCAGAACTAATATATTTACATTAAGTTCCCTGTGTTCACACTTCCTTCTGTCAATCCTCCTTCCAATTTGCTGCTCCCAGCAGTTGGAAACGAGATGCAAAAATACTTTGAAAATGGTCAAATGTAACCCCCTCACTGCTTTCTATTGCAGAATTGTTTACACACACCTGCAACTGTCACCCAGCCTTTTAACTGTAATTTGCCTGTTCTGCTTCATGCATTACATACCTTGGTAAGTCTATTTAGTTGTTTTGGTTTGATGTGTGTTTTAATTATTTCCCTTACCCTTGTAATTCTATTTAGTTGTTTGTTTGATGTGTGTTTTAATTATTTCCCTTACCTCTGTGATGTATTTATCATCTGTCTCTTTTCTATTTTATTGAATTTTATTAATTGTCCCCTTTCCCTGTTACTCTTCAAGGGGACCTCTTGTCGTGTCGCCAGGCCGTCATTGTAAATAAGAATTTGTTCTTAATTGACCTGCCTGGTTAAATAAAGGTTAAACGAAATAAAATAAACATGATCTGCATACATACATACATACATACATACATACATACATACATACATACATACATACATACATACATACATACATACATACATACATACATACATACATACATACATACATACATACATACATACATACATACATACATACATACATACATACATACATACATACATACATATTTTGTATTTGTATTTATTTATTAACACAGTTAAACAAAAGTAAAAACAATACTTAATAAGTTGTAACCATACATACTGTGACAAGCCTGGTGTTGTTCAAGCTCGACACGCACCAAAACAAACAATTTAAATGTCCACACAAGCATAATTTCAATAAATAAATTATATTTATTGTTTATCAGCACAAGTCCTATGGGCAAAAGGTAATCCAAAAACAGTCCAGGGTCAAAACACGTATCAGGCTCTCGTACAAAAGAAAGGATTGTTCAATACTCAGGGTTGTCTTCCGGTCCAGGGTCAGTACACAAGGGGGTTTCTCAGCCAGTCTAGGGTCCAGTACACAATGAACACCTTCTCGCCTTCACCCCTCCTCTCACTACCTCTCACATCGCACAACTCCGTCAACAACAATCTCTCTCTCTATACCTCGCTCCTACCTCACCTCACCTCCTCTCCAGTGGCGTCGCGTGGGTAAAATAACAGGGGAAGCCAAAAAAAATTATTACATTTTTTTTATTAAATATTTTTATTAATTTTTTTTTTCTTTTTTTTTTTTTAGTCAAGTAGTCACCATGTACACTACAGTATGGCTCGGCGGCCAGTCAAACTTTCTTAACAGATTGCAGAATGGGTACAATACAGTACGGCTCAATACACACAATTGTATAAGGGGATGCAGACCAGAGAAAGACGTTTGTCTTGTTTACATCAGGGTCCCCCATTTTCAATTCATACTAGTGACATTTATGACATACAAGACATCATGACATCAAATATACAGTACTGTTACCCCTAGATCCTGACAGAGTATATACATATGATGGGGAGGGGACTGTACATTAGGAGGGGGGTGGGTGGGTGGGAGAGAAATATACATACGGCCGGTGTTGTTTTCGAGGAGGGACTCGGGAGTAGGATTCCGCAGAACACCGGGAGAGAATATGACTGTCTATTAGACAAACGTGACAAGACAAACGTATTTCTCTGGTCTGCATCCCCTTAACAATTGTGTGTATTGAGCCGTACTGTATTGTACCCATTCTGCAATCTGTTAAATAAAGTTCTCATTCATTCATTCATTCATTCATTCACGTGTCTGTTGCGCCGCGCGCCCAGCCATCAGAGCGCTCCTACTGTAAAATGCGGAAGCAGTCATTTCAGCCTCAGTTTTACTCGTTTATAAAAATGATTTAAAATGTTTATTAGCAACGCCGAGCTTTCAACCCCGCCGCATCTGTGTGTGAAACCATAATGGAACGCTGGGTACCTTTGACATTTATATCCGATATATTTTGGACCCACCGCTAGCTTTTAAGCAGTGCTTGATGGTGCACATTAACCTGGCTACTACGGAGGAATAAGTTACTGCGTATTCAGCCCCTGGCTTGCATTGCAGTCATGAAAGGGTATACAAGCTTGCCTGATAACGTTAGTTAGTCCTTAGTCAGGCTGCTCAGTTCTTACCTGGTCAATAATGTGGTCCTCCTCTTGCCAGATAGATTTGTTAAATCATAATATCCACAGTGGTGTGCTCTGCGCTGGTCCTCAGTACTAATGGGATGTCACGTTAGGTAGTCAGGTGGAAACGTGAACTTCTGACCTGCCCCGCCTCCAGGTGGAAAATATGCTGAACGTCTTCCTCCCAGCTCCGTTTTAAACTTTTAGGGTGTGGCACAGTGGCAGTCAGCTCGAATCTGATTGGCTAGGATCGGATTTGGAGTTTGGACTCACTCTATAATGCTGGAAGCCTGGAGAAAGAGACCTACCCACTGCTTCTCTCCTATACTAGCTGCAGTAGTGAGCACAGTCTGACAGTGTGTTAGAGGGAGTGAGAAGGAGAAGAGGGAGACATTAAAAAAAAAAAAAAAAAAAAAAAACAGATGCACAGATGAAAAAGAATGTAAACTATATTAAAAAAAAATTATATTTTAATTTTTTTTTTTTTTTTCATATTTCATAATTTGATATGAATTGATATGATATAGGCTTCCGTTGGCTTCCACAAGGATTCGCCACTGCTCCTCTCAACTCAACTCGCTCTATCCTAGCATATTTGTAGTGTGTGTGTGCGTGTGGGATGTGGATGATCTAATGATGCACAGGTGTGTTCTATCAGCTACCTAATTGTTTCCACTCCTCCCGTGGCAGTAATATCTCCCGTCCTTCACATATCCATGAGAGGGGGGGGGTGATATCTGCCACAATACACACATACATACATACATACATACATACATACATACATACATACATACATACATACATACATACATACATACATACATACATACATACATACATACATACATACATACATACATACATACATACATACATACATACATACATACATACATACATACATACATACATACATACATACATACATACATACATACTGTGACAGATCTCCTCCCCCCTCCTTGGGATATGGGATGGATGTGAGATATGTCTGTCACGGAAGGAGTAGAGTCACTTAGGTAGCTGATTAGTACTGATAGAACACACCTGCACAGCATTAGTCACACACATGCACACACTCCCGACACACACACTAGCTGATTAGTACTGATAGAATTCACCTGCACATAATTAGTTGACACACACCTCACATGCACACACCACGTCCCACACAGTACATTAACACTGAGATAGAGAGGAGTGAGTTGAGTGGAGTAAGGAGTTAGAGTTGTGTTGTTGAGAAAGAGATTGAGTATTCAGAGTTGTGATGGTGAGAGGTAGGGAGAGGTGAGAGAAAAGCAAGTAGGTGTTCTTTGTGTACTGGACCCTGGACTGGCTGAGATTCTCCCTTGTGTACTGACCCTGGACTGGCTGAGATTCTCCCTTGTGTACTGACCCTGGACTGGACGACTACCCTGAGTATTGAACAATCCCGTTTTCTGTCGGCGAGCCTGTTTTTTGTTTTTGACCACCAGACTGCCTATGACCATTATCTTGCTTATCAAACTGAATCTTTGCCTTAATTCAATAAATATTCGTATTGATTGATATTGCTCTTTTGAATTTGTTTGTATTTGAACCGTGACGAGTCTGGTCCCCACCGGATTCGTCACAATACATACATACATACATACATACATACATACATACATACATACATACATACATACAGACAGACAGACAGACAGACAGACAGACAGACAGACAGACAGACAGACAGACAGACAGACAGACAGACAGACAGACAGACAGACAGACAGACAGACAGACAGACAGACAGACAGACAGACAGACAGACAGACAGACAGACAGACAGACAGACAGACAGACAGACAGACAGACAGACAAACAAACACTCAGAACCATGTTAGAGCAACGATACCAAAGCAATTGTCTATAACTCACGAAGCCAAAGCACTGCTTTCAACACTGTATGAGCGTGCGTCGACTCACACACACACACACACACACACACCAGTGAGTATATATGCTTGTACAATTTGCAGAACACAATCATGTAAACGCTCCTACAGTACCATGTGTTCCACTGTGGTGCTATAATGGGGGGTTTGGTGTGTTTCCCCAGCCCCCCCCCCCCCCCCCACCCCGGGGGGCCTTGATCATATATGCGATTAATTTTCTCATGTGACGCGGTGAGCATTGTTATTCATCATCTTGAGTAAGTGCGGCTACCGTTTTATTTTATGTTTTTTAATCCGTTACAAAGTGAGCCAACAATATGACTGTCGGCGGGGATGAAAGGCACCGGGGAGCCGCCAGTGTACATTAGGGGCACGACGAGACAGAGACGCAGACGGGGGTTTTCTTCAGCTGTTTCAAGTTTAGATAACGCTTAAACTTTTTTTATTTTTTTTTAAGACACAGTCCGTGATTCGTGACCTCTGTTTTAGGGCGCGGCAGCCCCCGTTAGGCCGGCTTCATTTAAATAGAAATGTATAGGCTATTGGATTGAAGCTAAACTTAATGTTTGAGCCTTTGATATGCAGGGAACGACCGCATGCGACATAACTCTTACATGACTTGGAGGCCGCGAAAGGGTTTGTTTACATTGCTAATGTTTGTACATATTGGACTCAAACAGAGTTGTATTTTGAGTTATAGCAGGCTAAGAAGAAGAAACAAAAAATAAGTATAGTTTCCATAAACAAGCAAACCCTTTGAGGACATATGTAAATAATATTACCCAAGGTTTACATGGTCAAATAAATCCCAGATTGTAGCTTGAAAAGGAGCATGAAAGGAAGGTTGGTGAAGGCAATTTGGCTAAATATGTCTGGTGGAAAAATGGAGAAGCCATGTATTCTGAGGTGAAAGTGGCAACAGGGACTGTGTGTCTACTGTGTTAAGGCCTCTGCATGTTACAGAAACTTCAAAGCAACTGCAACACAACATCGACAAAGCAACGGTGTTTTAGACACTCTGCCTTTATGCTTCTGCAACATCGACGCGCAAAGTTAGTTTAACTAAAGTTAGTTTAGGTTCGTGTTAACATTAGATAATGTACAAAATAAACGTATTTCCGGTGATTTTAGACGTCGCTCTTTTATTTTGAAAACCCCCGACCGGAAGTGTTATAGTGTCTGTTGCTAGCAGCTTAACTTTCTGTGCTTTTCGAGCTAACGTTACCGTAACATCATTAGTTTCCAATGGAGAGGACCTCGGCTCACATGCAGCTCAAACTACCTATTGGAATAAATTAATTGATTGATGTTTAACTTGTCCCTGTGTGTGTCCAGTCATTTCGACTAGCAAACGTTGTATTTAACGTTACCTCAGGACGGATACCATTGTATTTACTTGGTTAGCTATGTAGCTAATGTGGATAGCATTTTGAATAGACCCAATGCTAGCTGGCTGGCTACAGCTTTATTTACTAAATTATGGAGGCTTTTTAATCGTCAAGGTAAGAGAGGATTTGTCATGATCAACTGAAGGCATATGCTATGGAACAATATGTGCTTGGGTTTTCAGAAAAAGGCGAGCTATGTGACGCTAATTATTTAGCGTTTACGCTGGAAACAACAATGGAGGATGATATTCTCTGCGGGACTAATATTATTCTATGACAGCCCCGCCCCCATTCGCTAACCAACCAATCACTGCTACGCAATATCAACGCAACGGTTGTTTAGGTTAGATTTGAGGGACATGTACGCAACGTCCAAGCAACACAGTCTACAAGACCCTCTAAAACAACCACGCTGAAATCGCGCCGATGTTGTGTTGCAGTTGCTCTGAAGTTTCTGTAGCATGCAGAGGCCTTTAGACTTTACTCTTGTGACGTGACAGGCTGGCATCACAGTATGTACTGTAGTCTACTGTGTTAGACTCTACTCTGGTGGCGTGGCAGGCTGGCATCACAGTATGTACTGTAGTCTACTGTGTTAGACTCTACTCTGGTGGCGTGGCAGGCTGGCATCACAGTATGTACTGTAGTCTACTGTGTTAGACTCTACTCTTGTGACGTGGCAGGCTGGCATCACAGTATGTACTGTAGTCTACTGTGTTAGACTCTACTCTGGTGGCGTGGCAGGCTGGCATCACAGTATGTACTGTAGTCTACTGTGTTAGACTCTACTCTGGTGGCGTGGCAGGCTGGCATCACAGTATGTACTGTAGTCTACTGTGTTAGACTCTACTCTTGTGACGTGGCAGGCTGGCATCACAGTATGTACTGTGTAGTCTACTGTGTTAGACTCTACTCTTGTGGGCGTGACAGGCTGGCATCACAGTATGTACTGTAGTTTACTGTGTTAGACTCTACTCTTGTGACGTGGCAGGCTGGCATCACAGTATGTACTGTAGTCTACTGTGTTAGACTCTACTCTTGTGACGTGGCAGGCTGGCATCACAGTATGTACTGTAGTCTACTGTGTTAGACTCTACTCTTGTGACGTGGCAGGCTGGCATCACAGTATGTACTGTAGTCTACTGTGTTAGACTCTACTCTGGTGGCGTGGCAGGCTGGCATCACAGTATGTACTGTAGTCTACTGTGTTAGACTATACTCTGGTGACGTGGCAGGCTGGCATCACAGTATGTACTGTAGTCTACTGTGTTAGACTCTACTCTGGTGACGTGCAGGCTGGCATCACAGTATGTACTGTAGTCTACTGTGTTAGACTCTACTCTTGTGACGTGGCAGGCTGGCATCACAGTATGTACTGTAGTCTACTGTGTTAGACTCTACTCTGGTGACGTGGCAGGCTGGCATCACAGTATGTACTGTAGTCTACTGTGTTAGACTCTACTCTTGTGACGTGGCAGGCTGGCATCACAGTATTGTACTGTAGTCTACTGTGTTAGACTCTACTCTTGTGACGTGGCAGGCTGGCATCACAGTATGTACTGTAGTCTACTGTGTTAGACTCTACTCTTGTGGCGTGGCAGGCTGGCATCACAGTATGTACTGTAGTCTACTGTGTTAGACTCTACTCTGGTGGCGTGGCAGGCTGGCATCACAGTATGTACTCTAGTCTACTGTGTTAGACTCTACTCTGGTGGCGTGGCAGGCTGGCATCACAGTATGTACTGTAGTCTACTGTGTTAGACTCTACTCTGGTGGCGTGGCAGGCTGGCATCACAGTATGTACTGTAAGTCTACTGTGTTAGACTCTACTCTGGTGACGTGGCAGGCTGGCATCACAGTATGTACTGTAGTCTACTGTGTTAGACTCTACTCTGGTGGCGTGGCAGGCTGGCATCACAGTATGTACTGTAGTCTACTGTGTTAGACTCTACTCTTGTGACGTGGCAGGCTGGCATCACAGTATGTACTGTAGTCTACTGTGTTAGACTCTACTCTTGTGACGTGGCAGGCTGGCATCACAGTATGTACTGTAGTCTACTGTGTTAGACTCTACTCTGGTGGCGTGGCAGGCTGGCATCACAGTATGTACTGTAGTCTACTGTGTTAGACTCTACTCTTGTGACGTGGCAGGCTGGCATCACAGTATGTACTGTAGTCTACTGTGTTAGACTCTACTCTTGTGACGTGGCAGGCTGGCATCACAGTATGTACTGTAGTCTACTGTGTTAGACTCTACTCTTGTGACGTGGCAGGCTGGCATCACAGTACACACTGTAGTCTGTAGGCCTACTCGGTTAGACAAAAAATATAGTACATTTAGAACTTTGGACCCAAATGCACACCAAGCTGGTGTTAAATGTACTTTTACACACTAGCAGTGGGTCCATATGGGGTTTTCATATTGTTCTCTCTCTCTCTCTCTCTCTCTCTCTCTCTCTCTCTCTCTCTCTCTCTCTCTCTCTCTCTCTTGATTGATTGATTGAAAACTTTATTAACAGATTGCAGAATGGGTACAGTACAGTACAGCTCAATATACATACAATTGTTAAGGGGATGCAGGCCAGAGAAAGACTTTCGTCTTGTTTACATCAGGGTCCCCCCATTTGTCAATTCATCATAACATATATTACATACACGACATACAGATAGACAGTACTGCTACATCTATACATTTATGACATACCAGATTTGCAAATACAGTACTGTTTGTGATACAAAAAGAGTCCAGAAAAGAGTATATACATTTGACGTAGAAACTGTACATTGGAGGAGGTTGGTTTGGGTGGGGGTGGGGGTGAGGGGGGGGTTGGGTAGGAGGGGTGGGTGGGTGGGGGGGGACACTCTACAACTGTACAAGCAAAACTGTACATTGGAATATTGACGAAACCATACTTGGTAATTTACTGTACATTGGAGGGGGTTGGGTTAGGACTTTTACAGGGGCCAGTTTCGAATTGCAGTCTCCCGTAGGTGTTCTTTGAGAGTGGTTTGAAGGTGGTAGTGATTCACATTCATTACAGCTTGGGGTAGGGCGTTCCACATTGATGATGTGGCATAATTGCGAAAACATGTTTAGTCCCTTGTTTGAGCCGAATATCTCTCTCTCTCTCTCTCTCTCTCTCTCTCTCTCTCTCTCTCTCTCTCTCTCTCTCTCTCTCGCTCTCTCTCTCTCTCTCTCTCTCATCTCTCTCTCTCTCTCTCTCTCCCCTCCCTCCCTCACATATTTATTGTCATTATCCAATACATTTTGTAGTCAGTAAATAAAAAGATTTAAATGCATGGCAGCCATTATTATATTTAATCCTTTGCACTAAAACATCTGTGCTACTTACTGGATATGACATAAACGCTATGTTAATACAATAGAATAGAGCATTAGCATCCTGCAATATATAATTGCTATTGTGTATGTACACAGTACGGTTCCATAATCCCCTCTAACTGTATACCGCTAATTCATTTACAGTGAATGAGGGAGTTATTATGAGTTGCCTTGGTGACCTAAAGGCCATTCAATCTTCTCAGCTAAAAAGACAGAGAGACGGGTTTCCCAGACTGCTTAGTGGTGGCTTAGCTAGGCCTTTTTCTCACGATTTAAAATGTATTGGAGAAAGAAGTGCTTGTTACTGGGCAAACACAGTGCACCCCCCCCCCCACCCCCCCATTAATTATGATGTATTTGAAAATGATAAACCTGCTCCGGGGGGCGTCAGAGTGGGGGGCGAGAAACCTGATAAGTTGCCAACATGGCCATGCACTGTACCTAATCTACCTTTTAACACATCCTCAAACAGCATTACTATCGATTGACGGTGGCGGCGGGGGGGGGGCGGGGGGTGGGGGAGGCATTAGCACACTGAGTGTGCAATAATAGGAGTAAAGTAAGGCTGCAAGTACAAGCACACCACCCCTCCACCGTGTCCCCACTGGAAACACAACATACTGTGGTGAAAACTGAAAACCTCTCTGGTTGCCAGGATTTGACGTCTCAAAGAACAGAAGGCATCGGGGAAAGACGCATGGCTTTGCAGTGGTATTTTTACTCAAGTACTGTACTTAAGTACAATTTCGAGCTACTTGTACTTTACACGAGTATTTTAATTATAAGGAACTTTATACTTTTACTCCACTATATTTCAAAGGAAATATTGTACCTTTTACTCCACTACATTTATCTGAATCCATCAGTTACTAGTTACTTTTAGGTATCATTTTTTTTTATTCAGCACAAAATCAAGACAGTACAGATATGCAGATATACTTTACATCACGTTCTCAATTAACATCATGTCTGTACCATATCATTAAGAGACAGCTATGCTTGGGGAAGGGGAAGGGGCGTGGGACACACACACAAAAATGTATAATAAAATAAATAAATAAACAAACAGGTAAACCAGAATATACTACATGTCAACCTCTCTTCTCTGGGTGTAGTACAGTAGTAGTAAACATTTTCTTATACCAGAGCTTTGGTTGTATCACCATCATTGCATTATAAATCTAACTTTTCATC